>NC_048597.1:150565596-150724085 GCF_003668045.3 Cricetulus griseus | reverse complement strand
AGAAACTATCTTCATGATTAAATACAACCTTAAATTTACATGTGATATTAACATTTTGTAATTGTAGAAAATGGATTTTAATATTGATACTATTTATGATCTACAACCATTACTAAGAAACCATGCCATCCAATATCACAAATATATAAAAGTTTATAGATATGTAATAATTTAGGAAAGCTAAGCATATTATGTGTGAACATTGTTCAGAATCAATTTTTGTTCAATTGAGTTATAATAGCATAGAAGTTGGCCACAGGCTCTGTCTCTAACTCCACTCCTTTTCTATTTCCTATGATATATGATTGAATCAAATCAGGCTTTTAAATTTCCCACCATTAACTCCAGTTGCTGAATATTGCACCTCTGTGTCCATAAAGGCATTAATCCCAGCTAGTGTTCTCTTCAGAACTTGATGTCAGATTCAACATCTATCATGAACCGTTTTTCAGTTCTCCTTTAGGTAGAGATTCTGCAAGACATCTCTGTCAGTGCTATCCACAGTTCTCTGATTTGATGCAGAAAGTAAATTTTCAGGTATTGAAGAAATATGAAAGATGTTTCCCATTGGGTCTGGAATGATCCATCCTCCTGGCTCTGACTTCTAATGTATCCACAGTGTGTGAATATGTAAATGCCATTTGTGTACCAAGGAAATAGGGAAACGCTGGCAGCTAACAAAGCCTACTCATCCCAGAAAGCTCACAAGAAAAGTGACAAGACTTACAAAACCCTACTTATTTCTGGGTAGGGGAGACTCTTCAGGGGTGCTGGTCAGGAATATTCACTGAAAAAAATTTTTTGAGTCAGTCCTCATTCTGGAGTGGGCCTTTCAGTGAAGCAGCTGCCTTTGAGTCACCCATGCCCTTTAAATACTTTCTCCTGTAAGTAAAATTAGATTACTCTTTCATCAAAATTGTCCTCATGAATAGAATGAAGTCTCTGGTCTGTGGTCGGTGTCCCATCTTGGATGAATAAACACTATTTTTTTTCTTCTACATTTCAACAAGAAAAAGAACACAAACAACAATCTTCTCTCACATTCCCTAGACTCAGCTGCCTTCTCTGTAGCGTTTTACTTCTCAACCTCCTTAACATATGAACACATTCAATTGAAACCACTCAGCAAACTGGTTTTGCTCTTTGAACCTTAGGCAGAATTTTTTCTTTGTTTTGCCTTCTCTTCTTGGTGTTATTTATCTATTTAAGCAGTTATTTATCAGGATTATTTAGTTATTTAGTCAGGGTATAGATATGTGGCTCAAGCTGACCTAGTCTTTGTACTCTTGTGTATATATATATATATATATATATATATATATATATATATATATATAATTTTACTGTAGTTTTGGGACTCAGAGTAAAGTTGAGTGGACAATACAATATCAATATCAATCTATTGGCTCTGACTTGACTCATATTCCATTTCCATCAACTTGCTGCAGTAGTGTGAAACCCCTATTGTATGAGAGGAAACCAAGGTTGACATACCAATTGTTACCCAACATCCATTATTAAATTGTGACTCATTTCAAATGTTGTAATTCTTTAGGGTTTGAGAAGTGTCCATCATGAATAGCTTACTGACATATGAGTATTTCCTACATATCACTCATTTATTGTTTCCTACACTCAAACTCTATTAACCATGAATATTTTTTAGGCACAGTAGTTCACTTTTTATGGAGGTCATATATTTAGAACCATGCAAAATATTTGTATAATTTTCAGGCTGACTGCTTTCATTAAGTAACTTCCCTTTGTGGTTCCTCTCTGTGTTTTCAGGATATTACCCATTTTTCTTCTAATTAAAGAAAATCCCTTTGTGTGAAACCAGTAAGGATTATTTTGTCCCTTCACATACTGAAAGATATTCTAGTTCCCACACTCCCATGTTTTATTCCTTATTAATAATTACCTGTAAATACCTGAGTGCAAGTTAGGTGAGACCTTTTAGCTTAATTTTTTTATTAGTGAGTGCAATTGTTAGCTCACTTGATCAAATATGGCCTGGCCTGTTTTTCTTCACAGATGTTGCGACATTTTTCTGAACGTTTTAAAACTATGATCTTAAATGCACAAGCAATAAAAAGCAATGATGTAGCCTATGTAATCATATCAAATTTAAAAGCTCTTCACAGAAAAGAAAAATTCAACAAAATGACAAGATAGTCTACAGAAAATAACGAAATATGTGCAAACAATATACATGATGAAGAATCAGTCACCATACTTTGTTAGGAATTTAAATGGTCACAGGCATATAATAAAAATTCAGCAGCATAAATCATGAAATAATTCCATATAAACCAGTATTATATACAAATTATATCTGTTAGAATAGTTATTACACAGAAGGGAAATTAAACAAGTGTTTGGGAAGATGTCAGAGAAAAGGATCCTTATATATTGTGGGTTCTAAGTTTATAGAGAGAATATAAAATACAATAAGGAATTCCATAGTGCCTAGGAGTAGTTACTGAACACAAAATAAACTGAATGGTATTTATGTAGGCTAAAGGATCAAGGGGGACAGGAATGGGGAAATGTAGGTCAAATTATACAAAGGTTTGGGTTCACTAGAGGAAAATATTTGAAAAACAAATTGCCCAACATGGTAAGTATAGTTAGTAAGATATTTTTGTCTTGTTTATTTTTTCTTTGTTTTGACTTTCTTTTTTTTAGACAGAAAAATAAATAATAAAAAGTTGAGAGACTAGGAGGAGTTGGAGAAATTGAAAATGCATGATCATAGCTTATTAAATAAAAATATTTTAATATATTAAACACCTGAATATTACTCAGATATTTCATAAATTATGTAACAATTATCATCATTAATTTTATTTGGTTATTCTGCACTGAATATGTATTTAGGAATATTATTTTAGGTACTATGAAGATATACTAAAATATATAAAACATTTTGCCAACATGAAAATCATAATAGTTAATGTTTACAAAATTATGTATACTTTCAAGATTATTTTTTGTGTTGAGTTCAGATGCCTAGAGAGAATTCAGCTTTGCAGCAATGAAACTTACCAGTATAATATATATATATTTGTCTCACAAGGGATACTTTAAATTTTAATAATATTCAAACCTATAATGAACCGATAATTATGCTTTAAAAGTTATGGAAATTACTCAGAAACACTGAGAAGAACAGACTATAAGAAAGAAAAACAGTCAGACATGGTGTTTCATGAGTATAATCCTTTCATTGAGGAGACTGAGGCAGGATTACTATGAGCATAGAAAGAAGAAAGAAATAAATTCAACAAACTATATGATGTAAATTTAACTTATTTTTTTCTAATCACTCTGTCAGATGATAGGGTATTCTTACTGCTTTAAAGTTTCAGACCAGGTCAATGCCAAACCCAATGCTCTTTCTTTTCACATTTCATAAGAAGCCAGTATTTTCTTTAATAATTAATAGTACCCTCAGTTCAGGAGAATATTTTCTTACTCAAGGTTTTTCTCAAGGCAACCTTGACTTCCTTGTTCCTGAAGCTGTAGATCAAAGGGTTGAGCATGGGCACCACAATGGTATAGAAGACAGTGGACACTTTCCCTTGATCCATGGACAAAACAGAGGATGGATGGAGGTACATGAATGCCCCTGACCCAAAGAAAACAGAAACTACAATTATATGTGAGCTACAAGTGCTGAAAGCCTTGGATCTTCCTTCAGTGGAATGAATCTGAAGTATGCTAGAAAGAATGAATGTGTAAGAAACAATGATGGTGATGCTGGGCACACCTACATCAAAACCTACAACAATGAATACTACCAGCTCGTTGATATAAGTGTTGGTGCAAGAAATCTCCAGCAGTGGAAGGATGTCACACATGTAATGATTGATGACATTGTCCTTGCAGAAGGTCAATCTCAGCATGCACCCAGTGTGGGCCCATGCACCAATAAATGCTCCCACATATACAATGAGAGCCAACAGAGAGCAGACCTGAGGAGACATGGTAACTGTGTACAGCAGGGGCTTACAGATGGCCACATAGCGATCATATGCCATCACTGTTAACACATAGCATTCAGCACTAACAAAGAAGCAGTAGAAAAAGAGCTGAGTCATGCATGCTTCATAGGAAATTGTGTTCATGGCTGAAACAAAGTTTATCAACAGTTTGGGGGTAATGACAGTAGAGTAACAGAGATCAATGAAAGATAAATTAAAGAGGAAGTAGTACATAGGAGTGTGAAGGGACGAATTCAGTCCTATTAGAGTGAGCAAGCCCAGGTTTCCTGCCACAGTGACAACATAGATGCCTAGGAAGAGGAAGAAGAAGGGGAACTGGGTCTCTGAATATTTTGTTAAACCCACCAGGATGAACTCAGTAATGAAGGAAATGTTCCTAGTTTCCATTCTCTTCTATCGGGATCTGAAAGACAGAAGAGTCATGTTCAGAATTATGACAAGACGCTATACACACATAGTCAATCTGCATCCAGGAGCCTGGAGAGCCTTCCCTGAAACTTGCCTATTTATATGGTTTATTGCTGGTTCTAGGAGAGAGACACAGGTGGAAGGTTAAGCATAGTGAAAACACCTGAGAAATGTGCTGAGAGTACACACAGGCAATCTTACCCCTCTGCTTCTATTTGTCTCTATCATTCCAGCTTATGCTTGTCAACATTCATTCACTACATTCTAGTTACCCTGCATTGACAGCCGATTAAGATTGTGAGTCATTCTGGATGGAGATCTTGAGGACTGATCTATAGTAGAGATTGACAGTGGTCCATTGGCTTCCTAAGCATTAACAGCAAGCATTAAGTTGTCAGGAGACCCAGAGTCACCTTCACAGATAATTCTCTGATTTAAAAAAAATCACAGAGAAATTGCAAACTTTGGATCTACATTCCTCCTACAAGAACCTTTCAACCCTCTACACTTCACAGTCAAAGCTGGACAAAGCCATAAAGCACATGAAAGTAAACAAAAGCACAGTGATGATGCTTACCCTTCTGTCTAGAAGGCACAGAGCTTTGCTTGTAGTCTGCCCTTTGCCTTCATCTCTTTAGGGAAATAGCTTTACCTCCGAGGAAAATGGCAGTTCTGAAATTAATGTCCCTTTTCTTTGGTACAAAAAGGCTCTGAGCATTTGTAAATCTCAATCCCTAATTTCATCTGAGAATTAAAGACTATCATTTCTTTTTGCTATGATTCTGCCCATTCTCTACATTAGAGAATAGAAATTTAAACAACTCTCATTTCTTGTCTCAACATAGTACCGGTAGTATTATATGTCATTTGCTCTCAGTGAATTATCTTTGGGATTTGATATAGAGACCTCTTGCGTATCCTTTTCCTTAATTAAAATACTTTAGGAAGAACAGGTCTAAGAAATTATTTATACAGCAATGAGGATAATTTTCCTCTGTTGTCCTTGAAGATAGCGTTCAACTCAAATTTCACTTCTGGGATTATACATTCCCCAGGGCAGATTAGGTAGAAAACTTTGCACTTCCCTCATCATTCTCCTTGTAATTCTTTGATTTATAGCTACAAAAGCAAACACATAGCTAATGTCATTGTAAACAACTGCCAAAATATTACAGGCTCATGAACAACCTTCCGCATGTAATAGTATATTGAATCATGCATGATTACATGATGCATGGTATTTTATGACAAATTCTGTATTTTAATTTTGTCTCAGTATTTTCCCTTGCTAGCTCTCTTTATGTTCACCCCTTGCCCCGTCCCAGTTATTCCTGTTTATATCTTCCACATACATTCTGTATGTTCCTGTTTGCTTACAAGACTAAACATTTTTATTGGGCTTTGCACTTAATTTACAAAGTATACAATTGATCTTTTACTTTTATCATCTAAAAGAACTTAAAATTTTGCTAACATTGTAACTTAATCAATTAATCTATGTCAAAGTAGAAATACTATTTTCCCTTTCATCATAAAAATTGTGCACTGAGATTTTCCTACAGACATCAATATGACCATACTTATATTTCAGTATAATAAAGTTCTAGAATTTGTCTTTCAGTTTAATATTAAACTGCTTTTGGAAACACTGTATTCATATCTCCAAGGTAATCTATGAAATTATTGTTCATTCTCTTTGAACTTGTACAGACAAATCTCAACAAACCTTAATCTTACACAAAGAACTATCAAGAACTAAGAAATGCTGAAAGCAGAAGAAATAGTATTTCCCAGGGAAAAGCACACCAATTGATTATCTACTACCAAATATTCAACCCTGAAAACACACATTCAAGCAACATCATACACAATAAGGAGACTCAAATGTATATATATATATATATATACATATATATATATATATGTACATGTGTGTATTGATTTATGTACATAACAAAAATTAATGAAAATAGAGGTCATGAATATTCAAGAGATCAAGAAGGGATATATGGAAGATCTAGCGGAGGAAAGAGAAGGGGGAAGTAATGTAATTATATTATAACTTGACAAAATAAAAGGAACAATTTTGTAAAAGTGACAATCTAGTAAATTACATATTACTATTCCTTTACATCAAATTCCCCTATTATGAAGCTTGGATATTTTTCATAATCTATAAACTTACAAAATATTTTATATGAATTAACTTATGTCCTTTCTCCATTTCTCTAGGATCACTCTCTCTTTGTACAATAGAAGAATGAAAATCAAGAATGCTAAAACTCATCTCTATTTAAACTATGAATTTTACTAAGTCATCATTAGTCCCCTGAGTTACTTAATCTTTCTTATATTAAACACAAGTTTTAGAATCCTAGAGTCAAATACATGCACTCTACCATTTGGAACAGGCACATGATTAACTTAAAATCACTTATTTGATAATCTAACATTTATTTAATAGGCCATTGTCTCTTTTTATATTACAGAAAAGCCTTCAAAATTAAATTACCAATTCATGCATTGTTTTCTATGTTTATTCCCCAAATAGCAGTCAGAAGATTTTTTTAAAAATCATTAAATCAGATTGTGGTTTAATCTCTGGCATTGCCATTCACAAAAACAAAACAAACAGAAAAAAAAAAAACAGTGTTACAAATGTCTACAGGATCCAAAACTGACTCTCCTACATTCACCCCTGTCTGTCACTCATTTATTGCATTCAGAACAGAATGCACACTACTTCACCCTAGCTGTTTTCATTTCCATTACTGTTTTTTGTTAAAAGCATATTTTCCTATGCATCAGGTTTAAATGACCTATCCTCATTGAATGACAGATCATGTAAGATCTATCTTTACATTTTCAGTATGAGATCATTAGTATAGACTGTCCCTGTTTAGGGCTCATTTTCCTCTCAGAGGACATAAGGAAGAACACAGAATAGAACTCTAGGAGATAGGGGTTGTGTCTTTAAATGTTAATTTATTTAAATATGAAATATTCTGCTTTAGGATCTTACTTAAAGGCTAGCAGTAAATAATTTCTTTTTATTTTAAAGTAAAAGCTATGTGGTCACAGACCTGTGGGGTTGTTCATTCCCTTCTAATAAGCTGCCAGGTCCACCTCTAATGTTTTCATCCAGGAGACAGTAGACAGGAAAGAAAAAGGCAAGTCCTTGATTTTCCTTTAAATTTTCTACTCCATTCTTCTGCACCCTTATGTATGTCAGACATTTTAATTTTAATTTTAATTTTAAAGTGGTCTTACATATAAATACTGATCTGGCCTTTGAGTTTGTAATGAAATCCTCCCAATAGCTCTGGCTAAAAGCCAAGAACTTGAATAGCATAAAATTAACAAATGATTTCTGATTGCTGATGTTTATGTTTAAAAAAATCCTAAGGACATGGCCAGAGCTTTTGTTTCCCTGTTACAGATTTTTTTAAAGTTTATGCCTCCATGAAAAAGTTCATGTGTGTGGTGACACTTAACTCCAGTCCTCCAGTCCTCACATTTGTGTGGCAGGCACTGTACTGACATAACTATCTCTTGAGCCCAGGGATTTCTTTTCTTGTCATTTCTTTTCTTTTCATTTCCTTTCCTTCCCCCCCACTTTGTGTGTGTGTGTGTGTGTGTGTGTGTGTGTGTGTGTGTGTGTGTGTGTGTGTGTGTGTGTGTGTTTCTTTTTTAAGATGAACACTAAAGAGTGAGTCATCTACTAAGGTTTGTTGTACAAAATACCTTTGAACACTGAAATCTAACTATGGAGAAGAATTAAATTCTGAAGTTTCTACCTCACTCTTCTTAATAGAAAAATGTAGTGTATGGGGAATCATGAAGCCTGCATGGCCTAGGTGTCATGAGAGGATAAAGGTATAAAAATTCTCATTGTTCTCAATAAAACTGTCACAATCTCATTCTTGCTGTGACCTCTCCAATGAACCTGGTTTAATTCCTTGGAGGCATATCAGGTGACCTTGGCCTCATTAGCAACTATGAGCTCTTACAAGTCATGCCAGGAACAGAGGCACGAAATATGGGGATTTTAATAAAAAGAAATCGAGGCCCTCCATGGGGAATACTCCCTAGGGAGCAGAAAGGGAAGGGATGGGTTAGTGGGGGCAGGTGAGGAGGCGAGGGTGAGGGAACTGAGACTGACCCGTAAATGAAGATTGTTTCTAATTTAAATTAAAAAAGAAAGAAGCAAAAACAAAAATAAAAAAAAATAAATAGAAAAAAAAAAAAAGGTTAAAGAACTCCTGGGAATACCATGCACACAAGGCATGAGCATTCATTGGAAGTAAAAGACAGGACAGGCAGGGTCGAAGGAGCCACAATTGTTTGCAGAAATTCTGCAGATTTTAATGCTGGAGGAAGGAGCTAAAATAGGACATCATAAGCTGATGATATTCCCAAATTTCATTAAGGAGCCTTCTTTCCCTGAAGAGGGAACTCTGGATCCTGGAACCGGTTAGGGAGAGCACTACACGGAGAACTAGAAGAAAAAGGAAAGAAATAAAAACAGCAATAGATAAAAAGGACATAGTTTAAAAAAAATGACCCAGAAAATGCAAAACTAATCCTGGGGATAGAAGACAAATTAGAACCTGAAGACCTATCATCCAGTGTCTCTCTCTGGGATGAGGTTCAGGTTCTCCTCTGCCTGGAGCAGATTCTGTCCCTCACTTAGGGCTCCAGTTGCTTCCACTCCTAAAACCTCTCCATCAAGTGCAGTTCCTGATAACATGGAAACTTCTTTTATCTGCTTTGCTGCATTTCTTTCTGAGTTTTTTAGGGAGGTCTCTCACTCTCTATAAGAGATTTAATTCCTTTAATGTCATGGTACAGTTCTCCCAATCAAGAGATGGGAGCCGAAGAGATGGGAGAAAATGTAGATTTCTCTCTTTTCCCATTGAGTGAAATGTCCAACCCTGATAACCCAGAGTGATGAGTTAAAAACTCTAGACTCATTTCATTTAAGTTTCTTTAGGATATTAAACAGGCTTGTGCTCAGTATGGACCACATGCTCCTTTTTATTTTCTCCTCTTGATTATGTTTTTGCAGAAGCTTTTCTTCCCTCTGACTGGAGGATCTTAGCAAAGGCTTGTCTTACTGTGGGTGAATATTTACTGTGAAAGACTGGTGGTTATTCAGAAAGATGTCAAGACAAAGCTATTAGAAATCAACAAAATAATGTGCCCATAACTATTGAAATGTTAACAGCAGAAGGCCTGTATAGTGATGCTCAGTGACATCTCTCAGAGCCTCCTGAGACTTATGGACAAATCAATGTGCTGGCATTGCAAGCCTGGCATAAATTATCAACTTCTGGGAGAAAAGACAGAGGAACTTTCTAGAATTAGACAGTGTCCTGACAAGCCATATTGAGATTTGGTTTCTTGTCTTTGTAGGCTATCAGTCACCTGATGGCTGATAGGGAAGAAGGAATGGTTGTTGTTAAACTGGCATATGAGAATGATAATGCTGCATGCCAGAGTGCAATCCTTCCCGTTCAAAAGAAACGAGATACTAATGATTGCAGCTACCTCTATACTGGTATTAGGCCTTCACAAAATCAAGGGTTAACTCTGCCAATAGCTCTTCAAGGGCATACAATGGCGCAACTTTAGGCAGTCATTCAACAAAGAAAAATAAATGAACAATGTCAAATAGTCCAACTTTATGTCAAAGTTTGTTGAACTTATTTAAAAGAGCCAGACAGCTGTTTCTTCTTCCTTTTTTTGTTCATTATTTGTATGTTATTTTGCTTTCTACAAAAAATAATAAAATACTAAAAAATCTATTTACAAAAATGAATCCTCTAAATTTGTATTCCTCATGAGGAAAAAAATCAGATTTATATTAAATACTTCAGATGACTTAGAACTGGCTTTTATTATTTTATGCCCCTGGAAAATATTAAAACTTTAAAATTCTCCTACATACAATGCTGAGCCTTTTTGGAAAATTTGCAAAAAGTTTGACATAATTCAAACAACAGGTATTCCATATAACTCTAGTCAATCTTTTGTGGAAAGAGCTAATGGACAACTTAAATATTACTTAAAGATGAAGGAGGGGGCAGTAAGGCCGTATGGCTACACCTCACAACATTTTATCGTCTATTTTATTAAATTATTTTTATAAATTTGGGCAAAAATGACACTATTGGTACTGAAAGTTTTGGGGATCCTATGAAAAAAATGGAATGTCATGGTGCTTTGGGGAGATGTTATTCCTGGACATTTCAATGGCCCCAATTCAGTAATTCACTGGAGATGAGGGTGTGATTTTGTTTTGTCCTCAGGGTGCTGAAAAATCAGTGTGGATACCTGGAAGACTAACTCAACCTGTGGATTATAGACAAAGACATTCCCAGGCATCTGCAAGTCTACACTGGAAGGAAAGGAAGAGATATATGTACATATGTATTTATAAACTAGTAAGTCCACTTAGCTTTGCACATATGTCCATGTGTCCTGGATGATGACTTAGGTTTAAATAACCTAAGTGGAATTCCTCCAGAGAAGTAACTGATTCACTCAGAGCCACTGACAGCCTATAACTCTTAATCCTCTGTGAGCATTAGCATGTTTTAAAATTTTTTCTCCATTTTTTATTTAAATTAGAAACAAGATTGTTTTACATGTCAATCCCAGTTCCCTCTGTTGTGCTAGGTTCTGAGAGCACAGAGACTAACCCAGGATTCAACACTCTGATGCAAAAGCAAAAGGTTTCTTTTTATTTCAAGCTGGAGAGCGAGGATCTCAATGCATGATGGGCAAATGATTTACCAACCGGCCAAAATGAGAAGCTTTTATTATATGCCATCCTAGAGCCTTCATCCAGCAGCTGATGGAAATAGAAGCAGATAGCAACAGCTAAACACTGAACTGAACTGGAATCCAGTTGCAGAGAAGGACAAGTGATGAGCAAAGTGGACAAGACCAGGCTGGAGAAACCCACAGAAACAGCTGACCTGAACAAGGGAGAGCTCTTGCCCCCAGACTGATCACTGGGACACCAGCATGGAACTGATCCAGACCCCATGAATGTGGGTGTCAGAGAGGATGCCATAGAAATCTATGGGGCCCCTTGTAGTGTTTCAGTACCTATCCCTAGCATAGGAATGGACTTTGGGAGCCCATTTTACATAGAGGGATACTCCTTCAGCCTAGACACAGGGGGGATGGCCTAGGACCTATCCCAAAGGATATAACAGACTCTGAAGGACCTGCATGCAAGACCTCACTCTCCCTGGGGAGCAGAAATAGTACAGGATAAATAGGGTGTTAGTGGGGGGCAGTAGAGGAGGAGAGGGAGAGGGAACTGGGAATGACATGTAAAATTATATTGTTTCTAATTTAAATTAAAAATGGAGAAAAAAATAAAAAATAAAGGGCAGACTGTAAGGTTGAAGGCCACAAATTACAGAGTTTCCATGATTACTTCAGGTCATATAAAGTACAGAGTAAAGCAATATATATATATATATATATATATATATATATATATATATATATATTACATTTTTTTGTTATTTTTTTCTTTCAGATTTTTTATTTGAATTAGAAACAAGATTGTTTTACATGACAATCTCAGTTCCCTTCTCCCTCCTGTCTTCCCCTACCACCCCCACAACTAAAATGCTACCTATCACATATCCTTTCTGCTCACTGTGGGTGGTGAGGCCTTCCATAGGGTGTCATCAGAGTCTATCGTATCATTTGGGACAGGGCCTAGGCCCACCTCCGTGTATCTTGGCCCAGGGAGTATTTATCTATGTGGAATGGGCTCCCAAAGTCCACACCTATGCTAGGGATAAGTACTGAACTACTACAGGAGGTCCTGTAGATTTCCAAGGTTTCCTCAATGAAACCCATGTTCCTGGGGTCTGGATCAGACCCATGCTGGTATCCCAGCTATCAGTCTGGGGAGCAAGAGTTTCCCAATGTTCAGGTCAGTTGTTGCTGTGGGTTTCACCAGCTTGGTCTGGACCCCTTTGCTCTTCACTCATCCTTCTCTGCACCTGGATTCCAGTTCAGTTCAGTAATAAGTTGTGGGTGTCAGTTTCTTCTTCCACCAGCTGCTGGATGAGGGCTATCAGGTGGCATATAAGTCAGTCATCAATCTCATTATCAGGGGAGGCCATTTAAGATGCCCTCTACTCTGTTGCTTAGATTGTTAGCGGGTATCATCTTTGTAGATCTCCAGACATTTCCCTAGTGCCTGATTTGTCTGTAAACCTAAAATGTCTCCCTCTGTTATGGTATCTCCATTCTTGTTATCTTCTATTCTTCCCCTGACTCAACCTTTCTGCTCCCTCATGTCCTCTGCATGCCTCCTCTTCTTCCCTTCTCATTCCCCTAGCTTCCTCCCCCCTCTTCCCATGCTCTCAATTTGCTCAGAGGATCTTGACTCTTTCCCCTTCTCCAGAAAACCATGTTTGTCTCTCTTAGGGTCCTCCTTGTTTACTAGCTTCTCTGGCAGTGTAGATGGCAGGCTAGTAATCCTTTACTCTATGTCTAAAATCCATCTATGAGTGAGTATATTCCATGTTTGTCTTTTTGTGACTGAGTTACCTCTCTCAGAATGATTTCTTCTAGTTCCATCCATTTTCCTGCAAATTTCAAGATTCCATTTTTCCCCCTGCTGAGTAGTACTCCATTGTGTAAATGTACTACATTTTCTCTATCCATTCTTTAGTTGAGGGGCATCTAGGCTGCTTCCAGCTTCTGGCTATTACAAATAGTGCTGCTATGAACATCGTTGAACAGATGTCCTTGTTGTATGAATATGCTTTTTTGGGTATATGCCTAAGAGTCAAATTGCTGGATCTTGTGGTAGACTCATTCCCATTTTCTTGAGGAGTCACCATACTGGTTTTCAAAGTGCCTCTACAAGTTAGCACTCCCACCAGCAGTGAAGAAGTGTTCCCTTTTCTCCACATCCTCTCCAGCATAAACTGTCATTGGTGTTTTTGATTTTAGCCATTCTGACAGGAGTAAGATGGTATCTCAGAGTTGTTTTGATTTGCATTTCCATGATGGCTAAGGATGTTGAACACTTTCTTATGCATCTTTCAGCCATTTTAGATTCCTCTATTGAAAATTGTCTATTTAGTTCTCTACCCTACTTTCTAATTGGATTGTTTGGTGTTTTGGAGACTAGCTTCTTGAGTTCTTTGTAAATTTTGAAGATCAGCAGTCTGTCAGATGTGGGGCTGGTGAATCTTTTCCCAGTCTGTGGGCTGCTGTTTTGTCTTACTGCCTGTGTCATTTGCCTTTCAGAAGCTTCTTAATTTAGGGAGGTCCCATTTATCAATTGTTGATCTCAGTGGCTGTGAGTAGCTATATATTTTAAGTGAGATACATTTGAGTAAGATAAGACAGGGCATGGGCTTTCATGGTTACAGGGTCACAGGTTCTATCAAATATCCCTTGGGCTGGGGGATTTTTACAACCAGTAATTAGCAAAGAAATGTTAACAGGATTGGTGGACAGTTACCTCCCCTTCTCTGAGAGCAGAGGATCAGGCACTAGCCATTGCACTCCTTATTTAAGGAGTTAAATTTTCTTTTACTATTAGATGTTCCCTTTTCTGGCCTAAGTTTTATTAATTTAAATTTTTGGTTCCTCACACTCTCCCTCCCATCCTCCCTTGCCTCCCACTAACAACCTACCTATCCCATACCCTTTCTGCTCCACAGGTCGGGTGTGCTGCTTTTGTTCAGTGTATCATATTGTTGAAAATTCATGGGTTCTTTTTTTCCCCACCATGTCTAGGGGACACTCAAAGCAGACATCCTCTGTCTCTGGCTCTTACCATCTTTCTGCTCCTTCTGTGAAGAAAATTTTCCTCAGCTGCAGGTCTTCTCTCACAAAATTATCAGTTGGGGCTGTGCATCTCACAGGCCCTTATGTTCTGTAGTTACAAATCTCCTTACCAGTCTCTATTATTGCAAAAGAGAAGCTCATTTGATAAGTCTGTGAAAGCTATACTTATCTGAGGGTATAAAGATAAGCTCTAGGAAAACTTGTGCACTCCTAGACATATAGCAAGACAGCTCTATATCCTACCAAAAGATATTTGCACTTTCATGTTTATTGATGAATTACTCATTATAACAAAGAATTGGAATAAGCTTAGTTTTCCATCAATAGATGAATGGATATTGAAAGATTGGCATTTCATATATAGACACATATATATGTACATACAAGCACACACACACTCACTATTCCGCTCAAAATATTTAAAATATTCACCTCACAAAATTGGGAGGGAATGGACATATTTGAGAAAAGAATTAAATGTGTGTAAGAAATAGAAATAGTTATCCAATGTAATAAAGCACTTTAAAGAAGGGGCTTAGCCTTGCCTTCAGAGGTAAAACACTGACCAGCTTTGGACAGTGGCAATAACAGCCTGGGGCTTATCACAAGTACAGTAAACTAAAAGTAGAAGTGTTGACCTAAAGTTGACAGGATGCCTGTTTTTTTATGTGGATTCTGGAATCCAAACTCTAGTCCTCATAATGACTTGCCTAGTAGAATAATGATGATGGTTACACAGCTTTAAAACATATTTATGAAGACTAAAATGTACATTCCAAATGGCTAAGAGTTTTCTTACACCATCATCTTGACCAACACCCAATGCAGTCTCTCCCTGGTAACTCTCTGGCTAAGCTGGTAAGGAAATGAGGTAGGAGAATTTTATCTTCATTCTCACTCTCCATTTCTAATTTCCCGGGCTTACCACTAGATTTGTATTATACCATCTTCTGTGGCCTCTCCTTCCTGCATTCCCCACAAACAGAGAATTGAGCAAATGCTCTCTTTCCTCATCCCATCCTTTTGTTTCACTTGCCAACACCCAAGACAGTGTCTCTGGGAACCCACTAGCCATGTTGGCCAATTAAACAGGTAAGTGTTCTTCACTCCTCTTCCATTGCTTCAATTCCAAGTTCCTAGTAGCAAACCACCTTTAGGGGAATGTCCTCCCTCTCTTCCTCCATTCATTGTGGACTTAATAGATCCTCATAGAAGAGCCTCATTCCCTCCTTCCTGTGGATCCTCTCAAGGCTACTTCCAGCCTTACTAACCCACCTCCATTACCCAGCAACTAAAAACCAACAGCTCCCAGCACTTAGAAAGAAGATCTACCCAGGACTCCTAGTTGTCACACCTGGCAAGGACACAGAAGCACACCATATAAATTAACCCACAGCCACCACATGCTCTTCAGATCCAGAGAGGGCAATCAAAACCAAGGATCAGAAAACCAAACCAACATGGCAAGACTGAAAATGAAAGCCTAGATTTACAATAATCCCAAACCAGATGTCTAGACAGCAGTGTAAGAACACAAACAATAATAACCAGGACAACATGTTCCACTAGACCCTGGTGCATATCCTACAGTAGGTTCTGAGAAATGAAATATAGCTGAAAACACAAGAAAAGGATTTCAAAGCAGCTACTATTAATATGTTCAAGGACCTCATACAGGATATGCATAAATCTATTAATGGAGTCTGCAGAAACAGAAACAGTAGAATGAAATGAAGAAAACTGTTCAGTACATGAAAGTTGAAATAAAATCAATAAAGAAAACCCAAATTGAGGAAAAAATAAAAATAAATCAAAGTAAAACATAGCTAGAAACTTGATCAGGAAACCCAAAGGCAAGCCTCATCAGCAGAGTAAAACAGATGGAAGGAAGAATCTCAAGTATTGAAGACATGATAAAAAAAAATAGATACCTCAAAAAATGTTAAATCTAAAATCTAAAACATTCCAGACACAAAGCAGGCAGGAAATCTGGGACATTATGAAAAGACAAATTCTAAGAATAATAGGAATAGATGAAGGAGATGAAATCCAAGTTAAAGCCAGAAAATATTTTCACCAAAATCATAGAAGAAAATTTCCCTAAGCTAAAGAAGGGGTTGCCTATCAAAAGATAAGAAGCATACAGGACACCAAATACAAGGAAAGAGAAAAGAAATTCCCCATGACACATAATGATCAAAACGATGTATGTACAGAAAAAAGATTAAAACCTGCAAATGAAAAAAAGACAACATAACATATAAAGACATATCTATTAGAATAATATCTATCTTTTCAATGAAGACTCTAAAAGCCAGAAGAGCCTGTGTTGATGTCTTATGAGTCCTATAAACTCTAAACTACTACTGATGCCAGCCCAGACTACAGTACTCATAAAAATTTTCAATTATAATAGATGGAGAAAGAAAGGAAGTCATAAAAAATAATTTTAAGCAGTATGTATATACAAACCCATCTTTACAGGAAGAATTAGAAAGAAAACTTCAACCTGAAGAGATTAACTACTTAACCACACTTGAGAAACACAAGGAATAAGTAATCTCAGAGAATCAGTTCAAAAAGGGGAGGAGAGTCCCACATGAGATGGACAAAATAATGAGAATCAACAAATACTGCTCATTGATAACTCTAAAACTTAATGGCCTCAATTCCCCAATAAAAGACACAGACTAACAGGTTGGATATGGAAACAGGATCCATCCTTCTGCTGCATCCATGCACACCTCAACCTCAAGAACAGACATTAACTTTGGGTAAAACAATGAAAAAGATATTCCAAGCAAATGGACCCCAACACCAAACTGCTGTTAACATTGTAATTTCTGACAACATAGACTTCAAACCAAAGCTATGCCAAAGAGATATGGAAGGACATTATATACTCATCAAAGGAAAAATCTCCAAGAAGGTATTACAATTCTAAACACCTATGCAGCAAACACAAGTTCATAAAAGGAACACTACTCCAGTTAAAATCACATGTTGACTAACATACAGAGATAGTTTGTGGATCCAACACAGATCTTCAGCCAATATAAATATAATCTAGACCAAAAAATAAATGAATAAACAGAAAAATGTTGGAGCTAAATATAATCATAAACCTAATACACCTAATAGATATTAACAAAGTATTTTCACTCAAGAATAAAAGGATATAACTTCTTTTTCAGAGCTCATGGAAGCTTCTCCAAAACTAACCAAATACCTGGACACAAAACAAGTCTGAACAAATACAAGAAAATTGAAATAACATCCTCATGTTATCTGATAACCACTGATTAAAGTTTGATATCAACAACAGAAAGTTTTTAAACACATAGAAGCTGGAAAACTCACTACTGTATGAAAAATGTTCAAAATAGAAAGTAAGAAAGACGTTGAAAACTTTTTAGAATTAGATGAAAATAAAATAGAACATATCCAAATTTATGAGCTATATGGTGGTGGTTCTAGGAGTCAAGTTCAGAGCTTTAAGAGCCTACATTAAAAATAATTGTAGACACCTCACAATAGACACTTAATGGTACACCTAAAACCTCTTAAGCAGAAGGAAGAGGTAACTCACAGAAGGATGAGACAGTAATAAAAAATGAATTTCTTGGCTGAAATCAATAAAATAGAAACAAACAAAATAATACAAAAAATCTATTAAATAGTGTTGATTCTTTGAGAATATCAATAAGATTGACAAACACTTACCCAAATTAACTAAAAGCAACAATGAAATGTAAATCAAAGCTACTTTGAAATTTCATTGTACTAATCACAGAATGCCTAAAATCAACAAAGCAAGTGACAATGCATGCTGGCAAGGATGTAGAAAAAGAGGAATACTCATTAGTTGCTGATAAGAGTGTAAACTTGTATAGCTTCTTGGAAATCATTATGATGATTCCTTAGAAAGAAGAGAGTAGGTCTACCTCGAGAGCCAATGTATCATTTTTGGGAATATCCCCCAAGGGATGCTTTATCCTACCACATAAACACTTTCTCACCAATGTTCATTGTTGGTATATTCATAATAGCCATTTATTGGAAACAGACTAGATGTCCATCAACAGATGAATGGATAAAGAAAATACAGTACATTTGCACAGTAAACTAATACTCAGCTGTGAAAAAGAATGAAATTCACATGTAAGTTGATGGGGCTAGTAGAAATCATCCTGCTAGAAGTATCCTAGACCCAAAAGACAAATATAGAAAATATTTGGTTATATGTGGATTGTATGGATATTAATTGCCAAGTCTTGATATGCAGGCTAGAATCCATATAACTACAGGGGTTAGGTATAGAGTAAGGGATTTGGGGGGAGGATTGGATCAATGTAGGAAGGGGAAATAGCACAGATAATTATGGATGGATGGGGGATTATGATGCAATGATCAGATGGAGATGGAGATGAAAGGACTGAATAAGAGAGGGAGTACAGGGAGGGACAGCTAAAACTAAGGGCCATTAGAGAACATCTATGAAAATCTAATATAGTAGAAGCTTCCTAAAATATGTACATATGTGAAGGTGATTGTCTTAGTTAATTTTCTATTGCTGTGAAAAGACATCATGACCATGGAAATTACTATAACAAAAACATTTGGTTGAGAGGACTCACATTTCAGGGGTTCAGCCCATCATAATCATCATCATGGTGCAGAGCATGATGGCATTCAGGCAGACATAGTGCTGGGGGAAGAGTTGAGAGTCCTACATCTTGCAGGCAACAGGAAGTCAACTGAGACACAGGCTGTATCCTGAGCATTGGAAACCAAAAAGACTGCCCCCATAGTGACATATTTCTTCCAACAAGGCCATACCCAATCCAACAAGCCAAACCTCCTATAAGTAGGACTCCTTGTGAGATTTTGGATGTCAATTACATTCAAACTACTACAATGATTTAAATAGAATCACAAAATAACAGGTAGATAGAGGTCTAACTGAACATCTCTGGTCACCTATTGAAGCTTCCTGTTTCAAGAATGGGTTATATCTTATAGAGTTCCTAGACAAAGGGAATCTATGGGAACCCCCAAATAACCCAAGGTATTGCCAGGATTAGTTGGTCTCAGCAAACTGATTCTAAGTCCCTGTTGCTGAAAATAAAGCCTATACAGCTCATTGAACACGGAAAAATTCTAGCTTGTCCCTACCTAGAAACTTCACCCCTACTCCTTATACTGCCAAAGTACAAAGTAGAAAGAGATGCAGCAACTCAGCTACAAGCCCTTGGATTTACAGTTGTGCCACAGATGATAGATGTGCTAGTACCATAGTGACACAAAGTCTGCAAAATTAAGCAACCAATATCTGATTGGGTTTCAGACCCACTAAATGAGATGAAACCCATCACAAACACTTTTCTCTTAGCCAAGAACTTGAGACAAGATAGGCTAGGGACCTAGGAGAAAACAAATATTACTATCCCACTAAAGGAATGCTGCAACAAAATGACTCATGACAACATTCTGATAAAGTCATAAATTAATTACTTGCTCAGCCATCATCAGAGAAGCTTCCTCTTGAAATAGATAGTAATAAATACAGAGACTCACAGCTGGGCAATGTAGAGTGAGAAACCATGAGATGTCTCTGACAGTTCCTTCCCTCACTGATTAGGGAGCCATTGGAAAGAAGTGGCAGAAAGAGTGTAAGAGCCAGAGGGGATGGAAGACAAGGAAATAAGGCCTTTATATCCAGCAACACTAACACATTTGAATTCAGAGACTATGGCAGTATGAACATGGCCAACACAGGCCCAATATCTCCAAACCAGAATCTATCTCCAAATGATAACCACTATTAAATATAATTATTTTTTCTCTAATGGATATCATCGAGTAAAGAAACCACTCTCAATGTCAGGCTCCATGCTCAGCATTAGATAGCAACAGAAAATGAACTCAGCTTTATTTTACTTGTTTGTTTAATTTGCTTATTTATTTTTTTCATAATGCTTTGGTTATACTCTCCTTACTCTCCATGTGTTTTGCTTATATATTAAGTTTTCTCATTTTGTGTGTTAGGGGGTTTCTGTGCATACCAATGTGTGTGTCTCTACATCTATATGTTCTTTGTCTAATTTTTCTTTGGTTCTTTGTTTTTCTGTTCTTTTGTTCGTTTTGTCCTATACAGGTGTGTTTGCTTGTTTTATCTTATTTTATTATTTTATATCCTTTTAAGATGCCTGTTTGTTTTCTAATGAGAGAGAGAGAGTGATAAAGGGCACAGATTTGAATAGATGAGTTTGGAGGGGTCTAGGAAGAGTTGGTTGAGGGGGAACCATAATCAGAATATAATACTTGAAAAATATACATTTTCAATAAAAATCCCAAATAGTTAAGATTGTAAATTTTAGGTTTTGTGTGTGTGTGTGTGTGTGTGTGTGTGTGTGTGTGTGTGTGTGTGTGTGTGTATGTATTGTATACTTTCACACTAAGTAATTACAAGTTCACTATGGCGGCATGTATCAATAATCTGAGCATTAAAACATTTAGCACAGGATTTTGACATAAAGAGATGATCCTGGGTAATTAAAATAAACAACAACTACAGAGTGAAAATAATAGATAAAAGAAAAAACAACAGGCAAAGGTGAAATAAAGGTTGAAGAAACTGCAAACAATGTTTGCAGTAGATTCATAATGAGCATTATCAAGCATGCTGAACAAGTTGAGAAAATATAATCATAGAACATGTTGCAACACCCTCTTTATTGTATTGTTGTTCTAAACATGGTACAAATGCACAGCATGGGTTACTTACTTTCTTTCAGTTACAGAATCCTAGTGTCTTGTGGACATCCATATCTGGCATGATACAGGTATGATTCAAGCCTTTACTCATGTAAAATTCTCAGTGTGCTTTCTCTGTTGCTCTTTTCCAAGGTGAGAT
Source organism: Cricetulus griseus (assembly GCF_003668045.3). Taxonomy (NCBI): domain Eukaryota; kingdom Metazoa; phylum Chordata; class Mammalia; order Rodentia; family Cricetidae; genus Cricetulus; species Cricetulus griseus. The sequence continues at coordinate 150,702,914 of NC_048597.1, read as the reverse complement.
ACATTCTATCAGACATTTATATAGTTCAAATATTAGTGTCTTTTTCTGTTATCTGTGGATTTTTATGTTGCTTAATTTAATAACATCTAACAGAAGTTTTAGCTTTATTATATTCTAACAAATACTTTAAGTAAAAACAAAATATAAACAAATTTCTATGTATTAGAAGATTAAGACTTTTAACCACCATTCAAACCTATAAATAGAAATGTATCATAGTCTCCAGATCCTCTCTGTGCTTCTCTGTGAACATGGCTGAATCAATTCTTTATTATTTACATGCTGATTCCATTCAAAAAATCCTCTGGAAATGTTTGGAGCTTCATCACTCAAACAAAGCCTGATTGTCATTTTTATTTAGGTTCCAAATACAAAGAAAATATGGAAAAGACACTAGTTTTGAAGTAACATCTGTGATGAGTGTGATTGTTGTAGGCCACATCACTGTAAGTCCCTTGGAGTAAATATGTATTCCAAAGAAAGAGAGAAGCAGCCATCTCAGCCTTGCTTGGACTGATCATATGGCTGAGATAACTATGAAATTAAGTGAAATATGGTATTCAAGCATGCATTACTTGCTGTAGCATGGGGTAAAAACACCCATAAAGGATGATGGCATATGTCACCTTATATTTCCATTTACTATGCCTGCAGTATAAAATATGGATATTTCACTCATCAAACTTGAACAACAGTGCTATAAAGTATGAACTACTTAAAATACTTCCTGAACATTTTGTTTGTTTTTGTTCTTACTGTGTACATCACCACTTCTATTCATTAAATAAGTACCATTGTTCTTATTTTTTTGGTTGAAACTTTCAAATAATATATTTTGACATGTTTACTCTCTTCCTCAAGTCTTCCAAGCTCCACTACTCCTTCCTTAACCCCCTTTCTTTGGATTTTGAAGTCAATCACACAGTTTGTGTTACACATACTTTTCTTAGGTGTGTGGCTTTCCATTGGAGCATGCTCAGCCTTTCAAGGGTCACCCCCTTAACGAAAACTGATTCTTCCTCAGCTATTAGGGTGTAACAACTTGTTGGATAGTAGTAGAACTACTTCGCAACCACTTCCTCTGTCAATGTTGAGATTGTGTCTTACTGGCTTGCATTTACCCAGTTCTTGGGTATGCTGTCACAACTAGCTGGAACTAATGTGTGTAACTGTCCTGCTGTGTCCAGAAAACACTCTTTCCTTATAGTCAGCTACCACCTCTTGTTCTTAAAATCTTTCTCCATTTTTAGAATGAACCCTGGGCCTTAGGAGGAAGGGTGTATTATAACTGTTCCAATAGAGTTGAGCATTTCATGGTCTCTTATTCTCTGCACTTTACCCACATGTGGATTTCTGTGTTAATCACCATACTTTTATTTTGTTTTATAATTATTTACTTTGAATGAAAAGTCTGTCTCAATCATAGCACTTTTTATTGCGATTTGGAGCAAGTTGAGGATATCTCTGAGCATCAACATTAACAACGATGAAGCTAGGTGAGACTCTCTCCCCTCTGGCTTCTAAAAATTTCCTAGTTAGCATGAAGACTGACAGATAAACTACTGAAAAGGAAGCAGTGCACAACATTCCTTCTGGGGCAATATGACATTTGTCAACGGTTAACTTAATTCAATCCGAGAAAGACTTTAAATCATGCAGATGGTTACATTAGACTCCTCACTGAGTAAAACAGTGGGCCTGCCCTCAGGATGTAATTCTTTGCAGAGTGGATTTTCAATGTATAAAGACACATATTTGTACATCAGAGCCCATCTGGTGACCTATGTATCCTCTTCAAGTTGCTGCCCTTATTAATCAAATGTCCTAAAGCTAGAACCAAAAACCAACTGCCAAAATCATAGAGAAATTCTATATTACTCCTCAATCTAGTCAGTGGGCTAACATAATAAATTTTAAGACTGAATTTATGTTAAAAAACATTTGGAATTAATCAGTGTGGGACATAACTTTACTATCATATTAATGAAAATGGTTTTACCAAAAGTTATTGTATATAAATGAAAAGAAACTACTCTCAAGTTCAACTCTTTTAAGGAAATACAATTCTAGAAAAATTAAGTGTGTTGACGTTGGACTCACATGAGTGACATCTGGGAACACTTGAAATCAAAAGCCAGAAATTAAGCCATGCCAACCACTCCAAACCTAGCAATTGCAGCCACAAACCACTTAGGTAAAATTCCCCAATCTCTACACATGGATAGAAAACTTGGGGAAATGGCATGTGTTATTACAGTTATGTTAAAACACTTAAACTGAGCCATGGTATCAGATTGGGAATTTCACTTTTGTCACCCTTTGCCTGTATTCTCTTAAGAAAAATTACAGCATTCTTTCAAGAGTACAGTCACTAAGTTTTCTAGTTATGAATCATGTCTTCCAAAAATCTTATTACTCTTTCAAGTAAAGTGAAGTTTTAACTTAAAATTCATTAGCAATAATGTAGGAAAACAAGACTGATGTAGTGATTGAGCTACAAGCAAAGCCTTCTGCCTGCTTAAATTAGCCATTCTTTAGTGTTATGTAACAACCCAATATCATCTCTAGAGAAACCCTATAGTCTACAAAAGAGATAATAGAAATTCTGTTTCCTCCACTGTTTTGTTTCTGAATTACTTCTTCTCACTTTGGGTTTTCAACACCATTAACTGCTGTGTGTTCTGAAGTTGAATCCTTTCTTCTTCACCCTCTAAATGTGTCCATAATGTTTTCACTCAATCTCGAAACTCTGTTAAGCCATTTTCATCATGAATAATAAGTATGGCCAATGTTTTATGAGTCAAGGAGAGAAATCACAGTAACTAAAGATTCACAAAGTAACATAAAATTGGTTCAAAGTGCAGTTTAGATTTTCACTGGTGATTCTCCACATTGAGATCTGGTATATTTGCAGTGAGTGTCTCTTTCACCTGCATGTGTCCTTTGTGCTCCATTATCATAATAAAAACAGGCTGAAAAGTTTTCAAATGTTTTGTACAAAGGAACTGTGTCTCTAACTTGAGTCAGTTATCCCAGAACTACATTTTGCCACATCCATCATTTTTCCTAAGAAAAGGGGCCTCCAATTAAATATCTTTCTTCAACAAAAAAATGATGCAACTCTTTCCCTCCTATCAATGTATAATGTGAATTGTTTTATTATCAGAAATAGATTATTCTCTCATATAATACATCCCAACCACAGCCTTCCCTCCCTCCACTCCTCCAGCTCTCCTCCCCTTGATACAATTCTTGTATGGATTTATAGAAGAGAAAAGAAGCAAAGTACCGTCAAATAAGGAGGTGGAAATGTTATAATTATTTTAGTAAACTTCAACTTATAAAACAAAGAAGTCAAATTATTAAGTGGAAATATTATTTTACTCTTTCTTTTAATGGATTTGCAGGAAATGCAGACAAAAAGTATAGTGAACAATTTGATAGGTTTGAATTTTGATGACTTATAGTTGTTATTGATATTTTGTCATAAATGGCTGTGCGAGAAAATGCAGGCTGTCAATCTCTCTAAGTTTCAGAACCCTGTTTATAAAGTAGACATATATTCACAATCTGATAGGCATTGTTTTATCTCCATAAGACAATCATAACACATCTGCAAGACTATTTGCTGCACAGAATTTACAGTTGCAAGGTATGCTGTGTTTAAATGTGAATGAGGAAAGATCTATGACAATTCAGTTCTGGTATTTGAAAGCAACATATTCTTTCCTCATGAAGTAAGGGTAGAGAATGGTACAGACAGAATGTCTGACCTGGAATTCATTTCAAGTGAAAATAAAAACTATCCTCAGTGAAATGGTGGCAATCTACTGTTAACTATAATCAATGTCAGATTCATTCATATTTTCTAATAAGCTTGTTATAATAACAGTAAGAAATGATATGTTCACTTATCACTATTCATAAACAGGCAAAAAGCTAAAAGGAACAATAATTATCAAAATATCTATGAATCCTATATAAGAGCTGTGACTAAAAATGTATAAAATACTAAAAATTTCTGTTATAACTATATAAAAATTTTCTTCCTGTTTAGGATCTTTCTTAGGGCAATTTTAACATCTTTGTTTCTCAAACTATATATTAATGGGTTCAACATTGGAACCACAATGGTATAAAAAATGGAAGAGATTTTTCCATGATCAATTGATACGGCAGAAGAAGGTTTCAGGTACATAAACCCACATGATCCAAAGAACAGAGACACAGCAATTATGTGGGAACTGCAGGTGCTAAAGGCCTTGGATCTACCCACAGTGGACTTTATTTGGAGGATGCTGGAAAGGATAAAGCCGTAAGAGACAAAAATGATGACACTGGGCAAAATTATGTCTTTTCCCCCAACAATGAAAATTTCTGTTTCATTTACATAGGTGCTGGTACAGGAAAGCTGCAACAAAGGAAGGACATCACAGAAATAGTGGTTGATGGTGTTCCCATCACAGAAGGTTAGTCTAAGCATACAACCAGTGTGGATCATAGCATCAGAAAATCCCATCAAATATGAACCAAACATAAGATAAGAACACACCCTTGGGGACATGGCAGTATTATACAAGAGTGGATTGCAGATAGCTACATACCGATCATAGGCCATTGACATTAGTACATAACATTCAGAAATTATAAAAAAACAAAAAAAGTAGAGTTGTGACATACAGCCCATATAGGAGATAAGGTTTTTCTCTAGTATGAAATTCATCATCATTTTGGGTGTAATCACCGAAGAATAACAGAGATCTACAAAGGACAAATTAAAGAGGAAAAAATACATGGGGGTGTGTAGATGAGCATTTAACACAATTAAAATTAGCAACGTCAAATTTCCTAATACTGTGATCATATACATTAATAGAAAGAGTAAGAAAAGAGGCATTTGGAGACTTGGCTGGTCTGTTAATCCCAAGAGAATAAATTCAGTCACGATAGAGCCATTTGCTAGAACCATTCTTCTCTAAGAGAATTTGTGGGCAGAAAATAATATAGAAAAACTGGAGTACAACTTAGATCTTCCAGCAATAGCTTCTCCCAAAAATATGCGGTATAAGATGACAATGTCTGAAAGTGCTCAAAATAGAATTAAAGAATCACTTGCCAAGTATGGTGTTACATGCCTGTTATTCCAGCACTTGAGAGGGAGTCAGAAGAAACTGAGGCCTTCAAAGTTATCCTAGGCTTTAAGTAAGTTCAAATCCAGCATAGGCTACAAGATTCCCTGTGCCAAAAAATAATCAATTGAAATTTTTCATATGATACTTTAATATATAATGACTTAAACACCATATTATAGTCTTAAAATTAAAAATCAACAGATTATCACTAGTTTCACCATCAAAGATGATCCCACTGTTGCCATTTGCCAGATTCCAAATTAACTGTTATTAAATTCAGGGGAGAAGGATGAAGTGGAATTGGACAAGATAGGGTTGCCCTAATCTATTTAGTGTAGGGTTCTGGCTTGAAAGTACAATATAAATTACTGACTTATTAAGAGAAGTTATGATTACCTGCCAAAGATCCTCAAGTTTCTGCCTGGATGTTCCCTAACAGAAGAGGGTAGAGAGGATCAGAGGTCACATGAAATTCCCACTATTCACTCAGTGCTAAATTCTCAGCTGTATGTAATTTTCCTCAGATTTACATGGTGTTTTAGGGTACTGGCTATGTAGAATGTGGAAGGTTAGTGAAAGGGGCACTCCATCTGTGCAGCTATGTGGAAATTACCATACATCCTGGGATAAGACTTTTCTCTGATGTAGATGTGTTGGGGTCATCCATACCCCTGATAGTCACACCTAATCTATGCTGCAGTAAGTTCAATAAACTCATTATTTCTTCAAATAGGCATTGTTAAAATCATTACTTTGGTCCAGTTTTCTTACTCTATCTAAAATAAGTAATCATTTGTTCAAATATCCCTTGGAAAAGTTCATACAACACCCAGATACCATGTCTTTAGGACTTTTCTTTTTCCCTGGCACTTCTATAAATTATAGGAACCTGATGGTGAGGTACCAGATTGGACTCAGTAGATTTGGAAGCTAAAAGGTTAAGGTACTGTCTGACACAAAGAAACTCATAAATGAGGAGTACTGTGAGAAATGCCCATGGAGTTGAAAATTACTGCTGAAACCCCTGCCATCATCACTCTGTTCAGCATCTGAATGTTTTCTGCTCACCTTTAAGATGCTTCCAGTCAAGTCACTGAATTCTGGGGCTGCAAAAAATGCAAAGAAAACCATGCATCCTGAAGCAACATATATTCCAACAGTGTGGAACTATTATGCAGATTAAATAAAGGCAAGTCACTGACAGGGAAACACCTCATCTTATATTCTGAATTGCAGTCTTAATCAGTTACATTCTCATAAGCAAACAGTAGACTATTGGTTGTTGGTGTCAGGAAGGGAATCAGTTGATGCAAAATCAAGTTTAAAATTTTCAATAATGAAACAAAATTGGGTTCTGATGTTCACATGTTGACTATGATAAACATGTGATATTATATATACTTGGGATTAACTAACAGAACATATCTTCATATATCCTCTCACTGAATATGTGCACCCAGAATACCTAAGAAGCATCTTATAAACAGGGGAAGCATATTTGTATTAGCTTCATTGTTGAGTCATTTCATAATGAACATTTAAGTTAAAATATAATGTTCAAAATTTTAAATGTTAGCGGTATGCCAATAAATTTGCAAAAAGCATAGTAAGTAGTATAAATCACTAATTGAAATTATTAATTGTAAACTTACCTTTTTATGAGAGAAAATGATGTTTCCTTATAACTGAATTCACTCCTATAATTCTAGAAGTGCCATATTGGACTATAAGACTTCAATTCCTTTAATTTTAAAATGATACAGAATAAAAATAATCTCTCCTATCCCAGTATATATTTTGAGCTATTAATCATAACATATAAAATAATTATTAACCTTCTGAGGAGTAATAGGAAATATAGATAGCCTTTCTAATGATCACAATTGATAGTTTGAGATACCCGAAAAAAGAGGTCACATGGGTTTAAAGCCTAATGTACTTTTTAATATGAGACAGGTAGATGCTAAGAGAAGAGATGCTAGATATAGATAAAAATTAGTCAATTGGATATATATATACATACTGGGCAATTGCATCTATTTACTTCCCTGGGGACTCAGTGCTTTAATCTGGTCTGGCTTTCTCTTCAGGGATTGTCCAATCTTGAGCAACAGTGAACTTCATTCTCCCAAAATATTTATCTATTAAGGGAAATTGGTATGTACCACAAAGTCTATACCCATATTTTCATATTGCTTCATCAATGTTTTCTTTCCAGCAATGTGGTAACATGTTTCAGGTATGAACTCACAAATATTTCTAAAAATCAATTTCAAGTAAGTTTTTGTTATTGTTGGCTATGTGTTTACAGTGTTTGGGATCAAACTCCATTCCTTGAATATGCTCCTTCTCTGCCTGGGTTACATGCCTAACCCTCCAAGACAAGATCACAGTTTTTATTTAAAAATATTTTTTGCTTTTATTTTTAAACATTTTAATAAAGTATAGTTATATCAGTTTCTCCATTCCTTTTTTCCCAGTGCCTCCCCTTAAAATCTCCTTCCTTAACCCCTTCCACATTACACCTCATTCTCAAATTGACAGCTACTTCTTGCCAGATCATTATTGTCTCTCTCTGTGTGTTTCTCCCTGTTTCTCTCTCACACACACTCATATATGCACACAAACACATACTCTCTCTCTGTCTCTCTCTCTCTTGCTTGCTCTCTCTCTCTCTCTCTCTCTCTCTCCCTCTCTCTCTCTCTCTCTCTCTCACACACACACACACACACACACACACACACACACACACACACAGCTGAGTCTTATTTATTGTTGACTACTTTGTAACTTTGTATTGGACAAATTAGAGGTTATGGAGAGCACTGAGATTTGGCACTGTGAGAGGCCAGAAGAGGCCACTGCTGAAGGCACAGTAGCAGTTGAAGGCCCAAGATGGAAGGGGTAATACAGAGAATTTGAGGTTTTGTACTTTGAGAAGAACAGGGGAAAAGCTAATGGTGACGTGCATTCTAATTGCAGCACAAGGAGCCATGGAGTAGAGTAGTAGCCATGGAGTAGAGCATGCCTGAACCTACCAGACAAGCTGTGGAAAAAATTTAGGGGTACTCAAATGGATTATAAATGAGTCTAAATCTCCACTAAGGACAAAGCATTGTCATTTCCATGAAGGAAATAGTCCGATGTAGTTAACCTGCCATCAGGTTACTGGCTGTTTTTCTGTCAATTTGATGTAAGCTAGAACCACCTGAGAGGGACTAAGTTCAATTGCCTCCATGAGATCAGGTTGTAGGAAATCATTTAGGGAAGTGGTTCTTAGCTTTCCTAATGCTACAACCCTTTAATACAGTTCCTCATGTTATAGTGACTCCCAACTGTAAAATCATTTTGTCCCACCTGGGTGCACAGTGGCATATAGAGATAGAACCAACAACCAGGAAATCTGGTTTGACATAGGCCCTCTGCATATATGTGACAGTTGTATACTTTGGTACTCTTGTAGGACTCCCAACAGTCAGAACAGTGCCTGTATACAACACTTTTACTGGCTTTTGGGATCCCTCTTCTTTTATTGGGTCAACTTGCCCAGCCTTAACACATAGTGAGGTACCTAATCTTTGTTTTTTGTTTTGTTTTTGTTTTTTTTTCTTTTTGTTTTTCAAGATCTTAATTTTATTAACATCATGGAGAAAGGTATTAGTTTTACATGGGGTTAAAGAAATGTGTAGTTAGCAAGCAGGGATTTGAAAGATAACATGAGAAATAGATAGTAGCTTGAAAGAGTAGAGACGTTATTCAGTAATCTTTGATTTTATATTCATAAGGGGTGCTTGGTGGTATAGGAGAAAATAAGGATTTGTCTGCAGAGTTGAAATTATGTTGAAATTAAAAGAAAAATAAAGAGAACTAGCTTGAGAGATGATCAGTTCTTTTTAAATTTGGAGAGAATCTAGACAGATTTAAGTAGTAATGAGTTGAAAGTAAAGGTACACACTGACACCATTCAAAGTTATTTTGTGTATATACATTGCTTATTTTGCTTTATGAACTTTGGATTCATTTGGCTATGAATTAACACAACTGTTAGTATTTATCTATTATTACTTTTGCATAGTTGTTTTAGACTCCCTGTAAGCTTCCTTTGTTTGTTAATCTATGTCTTTTTAGGGGAGTGTGTTCATTTAGCAACATAATAGTAGTGTGTCCCTAGGCCGCTTATATTGAGGACTTGGTATGATAATGGTGCCAGATATGAGTTGATTCTTCTTTAACAATGGTATTATTCTTATTTCTTCTTTCATATCTTTTAATCCATCTATTAACACATTTTATTTTATTTCAGATGAGATGACTAAATTTAACAATAACAAAGAAATGGAGCTTGAAGAATTGAAAAAATTATTGGTAAGTACATATTCTTTCTTTTTTCTTTTTTTAAAAAATTTTTGATTAGTTCAACTTAGGAACAAGATTGTTTCATATGTCAATTCCTTCTCCCTCTCCCTCCCCTCACCCCCAACACTCCTCCCCCACCCCTGACCTACCCCCACTCCATCTACCCTTGACTACCCAGGAAGGATAGGGTCCTCAACGGGGGCTCCCCAAAGTCCAAAACATCATCCTGGGCCAGGCCTAGGCCCTCCCCCATGTGTCCTGGCCAAGAGTGCATCCCTTCATGTGGAATGGGTTTTCAAAGTCCCTTCTTACACCAGGGAAAAATGCTAATCCACTACCAGGGGACCCTAGAGTGCAGAGGCCTCCTCATTGACATCCATGTTCAGGGGTCTGGATCAGTCCTGTGCTGGCCTCCCAGGCAGCATCTGGGGTCGATGTGCTCCCACTTGTTCAGGCCAGCTGTTTCTGTGGGTTTCACCAGCCTGGTACCGACCCCTTCAATCTTCATTCCTCCCTCTCTGCAACTAAGTTCCAGAGTTCAGTTCAGTGTATATCTATGGATGTCTGTTTCTGCTTCCATCAGCCACTGGATAAGGGTTCTAGGAAGGCATAAAAAGTAGTCATCTATCTCATTTTAGGGGAAGGGCGCTTAGATTTTCCTCTCCACCATTACATGGATTGTCAGTTTGTGTCATCCTTGTAGGTCTCTGGAAAGCTCCCTAATGCCAGATCTCTCCTCGGACCTATAATGGCTCCCTCTCATATGGTATCTCTCATACTGCTTTCCTCTGTTCTTCCTCAAACTCAATATTTATGCTCCTCCATTTCCTCCTCTTCTCTCCTCTCCTATTCTCCTGCTCTCATTCTGGCAGCTCCCTCTCCCCTGTCCTCATGCTCCTAATTAGCTCAGGAGTTCCTGCCCCTTCCCATTCCTGGGGTCCATACATTTTTCTCTTAGAGTTCTTCATGTTTCCTAGTATCTTTGGTGAAGAAGTTTGTAGGCTGGTAATCCTTTGCTCTATGTCTAAAATTCATATATGAGTGAGTACCTACCATGTTTGCCTTTTTGTGACTGGGTTACCTCACTAAGGATGGTTTCTTCTAGTTCTATCCATTTGCCTGCAAATTTCAAGATTCCATTGATTTTTTACTGCTGAGAAGTACTCCATTGTATAAATATACTACATTTTCTCAATCCATTCTTCAGTTGAGGGGCATCTAGGTTGTTTCCAGGTTCTGGTTATTACAAATGTTGCTGTTATGAACATAGTTGAACATATGTCCTCATTATATGAGTGTGCATACTTTGGGTATATGCCCAAAAGAGGAATTGCTACATCTTGAGGTAGACTGATTCCCATTTTTCTGAGCAACCGCTCTACTGATTTCCAGAGTGGTCTTACAAGTTCGCACTCCCACCAGCAATGGAGGAGTGTTCCTTTTTCTCCACATCCTCTCCAGCATATTGTCATTGGTATTTTTGATTTTAGCCATTCTGACAGGTATGAAGTGGTATCTCAGAGTTGTTTTGAGTTATATTTCTCTAATGGCCAAGGATTTTGAACACTTTCTTAAGTGTCTTTCAACCATTTCAGATTCCTCTGTTGAGAATTCTCTAGTTCTCTACCCAACTTTTTCATTGCTTATGGTTTTGGTGGCTAGTTTCTTGAGTTCATTGTATATTTTGGAAATCAGCCCTCTGTTAGATGTGGGGTGAGTGAAGATCTTTTCCCATTCTGTGAAGAAATTTGTTGGGATTTTGATGGGGATTGTGTTGACTCTGTAGATTACTTTTGGCAAGATTGCCATTTTTACTATGTTGATTCTACCTATCAAAGAGCACAGGAGATCTTTCCATTTTCTGGTATCTTCTTCAGTTTCTTTCTTTAAAGACTCAAAGTTCTTACTGTACAGGTCTTTCATTTTTTTGGTTAGCTTTAACCCAAGATATTTTATGTTGCTTGTGGATATCGTGAAGGCTGATGTTTCTCTGATTTCATTCTCATTGGATTTATCATCTGTATATAGTAAGGCCACTAATTTTTTTGAGTTAATTTTGTATCCTGCTACTTTCCTGAAGGTGCTTATCAGCTGTAGGAGTTCCCTGGTAGAGTTTTTCGGGTCACTTATGTAGACTATCATATCATCTGCAAATAGTGAATGTTTGACTTCTTCCTTTCCAATTTTTATCCCTTTGATCTCCTTTTATTGTCATATGGCTCTAGCTAGAACTTCAAGTACAATATTGAAGAGATATGGAGAGAGTGGACAGCCTTGTCTTGTTCCTGATTTTAGAGGAATTGCTTTGAGTTTCTCCATTTAGTTTGATGTTGGCTGTTGGTTTGGTGTATATTGCTTTTATCATGTTTAGATATGTTTCTGTTATTCCTGTTCTCTCCAAGATCTTTGTCATTAAGGGATGTTGAATTTTGTCAAAAGTTTTTTCACCATCTAGTGAGATGATCATGTGGTTTTTGTTTTTCAGTTTGCTTATATGTTGGATTACATTGATGTATTTTTGTATTTTGAACTATCCTTTCATTCCTGGGATGAAGCCTACTTGATCATAGTGGACAATTTTTCTGATGTGTTCTTGGATTCGATTCGCCAATATTGTGTTGATGTTCATGAGGGATATTGGTATGTAGTTCTCTTTATTAGTTGTATTTTTGTGTGGCTTTCATATCACAGTGATTGTACCCTGATAAAAAGAGTTTGGCAATGTCCCTTCTGCTTCTATTGTGTAGAACAATTTGAGGAGTACTAGTATTAGCTCTTGTTTGAATTTCTAGTAGAATTCTGCAGTGAAGCCATCTGGATCTGGGCTTTTTGGGGGGGGTTGGAAAGCTTTTGATGACTCTTCTATTTCACTAGGTGTTATAGGTCAATTTAAACTGCTTATCTGTTATTGGTTTAATTTTGGTATGTGATATCTACCCAGGAAACTGTCCATTTCCTTTAGATTTTCAAATTTTGTGAAGGACAGGTTTTCAAAGTATGACCTGATGATTCTCTGGATTTCCTCAGTGTCCATTGTTATATCCCCCTTTTTGTTTCTGATTTTGTTAATTAGCATGCTCTCTCTCTGCCTTTTGTTAAGTTTGGATAGAGGTTTGACTATCTTGTTGATCTTCTCAAAGAACCTACTCTTTGTTTCATTGATTCTTTGTTATGTTTTCCTAATTTCTATTTATTGTTTTCAGCCCGCAGTTTGATTATTTCCTGGCGTCTACTCCTCCATGGTGAGTTTGCTTCTTTTTGCTCTAAAGCTTTCAGTTGTTCTGTCAATTCTCTAGTGTGACTTTTCTCAAGTTTCTTCATGTGGGCACTTAGTGCTATGAACTTTTCTCTTAGCACTGCTTTCAAAGTGTCCCATAAGTTTGGGTATGTTGTGTCTACATTCTCATTAAATTCTAGGAAGACTTTAATTTCTTTTTTATTTCTTCTTCAACCCAAGAATGTGAAATTGGTTGTTATTCAATTTCCACTTATTTGTAGGTTTTCTGCAATTTGTATTGCTGTTGAATTCTAGTTTTAAAGCAGGATGATCTGATAAGATACAGGGGATTATTCCATTTTTTTTGTACCTGTGGAGGTTTGCTTTGTTGCCAACTATGTGGTCAATTTTAGAGAAGGTTCCATGTGGTGCTGAGAAGAAGGTATATTCTTTTGTGTTTGGATGGAATGTTCCATAGATACCTGTTAAACCCAATTGGGTCATAACTTGTGTTGTTTCTTTGTTGATTTTCTGTCTGGTGGTCCTGTCTAGTGGTGAAAGCAGCATGTTGAGGTCTCCTACTATAAGTGTGTGTGGTTTTATGTGTGATTTGAGCTTTAGTAATGTTTCTTTTACGAATATGGGTACCTTCGTATTTGGGGCATAGATGTTCAGGATTAAGACTTCATCTTGATGGACTTTTCCTGTGATGAGCATGAAATGCCCTTCTTCATCAATTTTGATTGATTTTACTTTGAAGTCTAATTTGTTAGATATTAGGATTGCTATACCAGCTTGTTTCTTGGGCCCATTTGCTTGGAAAATCTTTTTCCAACCCTTTACTCTGAGGTAACCCCTGCCTTTGAAGTTGAGGTGTGTTTCTTGTATACAGCAGAAGAATGGATTGTGTCTTTGTATACATTCTATTAGCCTGTATGTTTTTATGGGCAGATTAAGACCATTGACATTGAGGGATATTAATATTCATTGATTGTTGTTTCTTGTTTGTTTTGGATTTATTTTTGGTGGTGTCATTGTGTGTGCATTTCGCCCTCCTGTTTCTTTTCATGTTTGGTAAAATTGGATTATCTATTGCCTATGTTTCTGTAAGTGTAGTTATGTTTGTTCAGTTGGAATTTTCCTTCTAGAACTTTCTGTAGTGCTGGATTTGTCAATATGCATTGTTTAACTCTGGTTTTGTCATGGAATATCTTATTTTCTCCATCTATAATGATTGAAAATTTTGCTGGGTACAGTAGTCTGGGTTGGCATCCATGCTCCCTTAGTGTTTGTAGGATATCTATCAAGGACCTTCTGGCTTTTAATATTTTCCATTGAGAAGTTAGGTGTGATTCTGATAGGTCTGCCTTTATATGGTTCTTGGCCATTTTTCCTTTGCTGCTCTTAATATTTTCTCTTTATTCTGAAGGTTTGGTGTTTTGATTATTGTGTGGCAAGGGGACTTCTGTTTGCGGTCCAGTCTGTTTGGTGTTCTGTAAGCTTCTTGTACTTTCATAGGCATATCCTTCTGTAGGTTGGGGAAATTTTCTTCTATGATTTTGTTGAATATGTTTTCTGTCATTTGAGCTGTATTTCTTCACCTTCTTCTATACCTATTATTCTTAGGTTCGTCCTTTTCACAGTGTCCCATATTTCCTGGATAATTTGTGTTAAGGATTTGTTGGAGTTGAGATTTTCTTTGGTCGCAGATTTTATATCCTCTAGAGAGTCTTCAACTGTAGGGGAAGTTGTAGCCATGCCTACTTAGGGGCTGGTTACAGGTGTGCAAGCACGCTTTCGAGGGCGTGGTCAGGGTGACGTAGCGCGATACTGGGATGGGACTGCTTGCTCTCTTTCAGTTTTACTTTTGGGCTTGCATACAGACCGCTGCCACGCCAGCTGGCTAGGTTGCTCTGTAAGTAAGGCTTTTCCCTATTAAATACCCTTATATTTCTACCTGACTCTGTATTGGTAATTTCCCTCTATATCTGGTGTCAGAAGTGGGATATTGGAAACCTACACCCCATTTGGGACAGGCTGTGGGTTCTATCAGGCCCAAGGCCTAGGCCCGGAAGGCACCCTCTCTCCACAGTCATTCCCTGCTAGCAGGCTACCCGCTGCAGCTGAGCTGCTCAGAACCATCCACCCAGCTTGGAGACAGTTTCTAACTGCCTAGAGTCGAGGTAGGCCTCGGCTTTCAACAGAGGCTTCCCCTGGCTGCTGCTTCGGTAAAGCCACATCTGTTTCAATGGTTACAGCCGCAAGGCTGTATACTCTCTAAGATAAGCGCAGCTGCTTTTGTGACCTCTCTCCACCGCTGACCGACTGCTACCAAACGCCACGGACTAACTGAATGCCTGTGCTACCCGCTGGTCAAATATAGTTACTGCATCTGGAATAGAAATCAGGTAAAATTATGGCAGAATATTTATCATTTGCTAAAATTGGTAATATTTTTGCTTATTATGTGAATTCACTGTTTGAGGAGGATGCTAATCTGCCAATTACCGGCTTATATGCCGTAATGGCAGTTAGCTTGCTGCCATTATATATTAAAAATAATATTACTAGCCAGAGGATTCAGGAATAGGGATAAGGATAACCTCAAGACCTACTTACAGAAAATAACAGCTTTACACAGTGAGGTTTTGGAGAACAGATTAGGTCACACCACAATTGTGCAGCAAGTGGAACGGAAATTGGATGATAAGCTTGGCTCTATGCCCAATACGCTAAAGACAGAGCTGTCTGTTACCCAAGATGAGAAGCAGCATATTTATGCCATGTCTAAGACCTTAGAGGCTAGGCTGTCAGAAGACCGTGATGAGCTAAAAAATATCTGTAGTCAGCTAGAAACTCAGATAGGCAATTTTACCCAGAAATTAGATGCAAAGGTGCAAGATACTCAGGATAGGGTTAAAGAATTGGACAATGCCATTCAATCAATTATTGAAGCATCCATGGTAGCAGATCACAAATTTGAGTCTAGATTTGAATGTTTGGAAAATAATTTACAGTACAGGGCTGACAGATTACATAGGTCCATGCGGTCTATTGCTGAGGACTCAAAATCAGCAAATCATGACCTCGAATCTGGACTCCAACACCTAGAAGGCAGTTTCCATGCCATCCAGATGCTGCCTAAGGATGATCATATTAAAGACCTAGAAAAACATGTAAATGAGCAGGTAGAGCAATTTACAGATTCACTAATATGCTTGGAATCTTTTATGATTAAGGAAATTGAATCTTTTCAAAAAGCTATCATTACTAGGCTTAAAGATCATTGGGATGCCTCAGAAGCAGAATCACTCCAATCCCAGGTACCTACTCCACCCAGGTATCATGACTATTCCTCTAAGGTTGTTATTTGTACACCATTAGTGTACCCAGCAACCATGGTAGAAAAGCCAGCTTCTAAGAAACACCCTCATATACAGCTGAAGGATCTTAAGAATATTAAAGAATCAGTTGTCTCATATGGTCTCCATAGCCCATACGTAAAACAGCAATTACATTCATGGGCAACCTTTAACAGGGTGACACCCACAGATTGGGAACGATTGGTAGCAGCTGTACTTGAGAATTCATGCCAAATCCAGTGGAAGGCATTAGTAAGGAAATAGGCAAAGCTCCTTGAGCATCAGGGCATAAAGGAAGGTTTTGAAGCCCCTCTAGATAAGCTTCTTGGTCAGGGTATTTATGCTGACCCACAGGTTCAGGCTGAATATGATGATGATATACTGTCTCTATGCAGGAAAGCAGCATTAAATACCTGGGATAAGGTTCGTGGGCCAGAAGAACGCCTAGAAGCTTATACCAGAATAGAACAGGGACCTACAGAACAGTTCCAGGATGTCTTATGTTACGATAAATGTTACAATAAATCTTTCTGCCAAAAGCCGCTGAGCCCCACTGCCACGTGTAAGCTTTACGCCAGCCACCTGCCCAAGTTAGGCCCAAATGAATACACAGAGAGACTTGTATTAGGTACAATGCTGCTTGGCCAATGACTAGGATTCTCATCTGTTAGCTCAGTATCAATTATCATACATCTATATATTTTATAAGACTTATCTTATCAGACGCCTTATTGGCGTTCCTCCTAGCTGGTGGATCACATCGTGCCGCTGGAGCAGGAGCCGAGGGGAAAGAGAGCGACATTCTTACAAAGGTTAACTAGGGCAGTAGAATTACAGGTAACAGATCCAGAAACAAGACAATCAATTAACTATAGCTTATGAGAATACAAACCCAATATGCAAAAGAATACTTTTGCCTTTAAAGATCAGATCAGCTCCACTAGAAGAATGGGTTTTGTATGCAGCCAACATTGACTATAATGTGCAAGATACTGGAGCTTGGGTAGAAGAAGCCATCTCCAAAGGTTTAAAATGACAACAGGAAATTAAAAGGCGTAGAGGTGAGGATGTAAGGGCGGGCAAGGAGAAGCACCTTACAGAGGTCAACAGAGGTACTAAGAGGCTAGAGGTTACTACTACTATGAAGCAGAACCTTTCGTAGGAAGAGCCTTCCCCTGGAGACCACAAAGACTCCAGGAACCTAGATGTTTCAACTGTGATAAAATGGGACATACTAAGAGAAATTGTAGACAAATGAATTCTAACATTGCCTCATATGGAAGGCCACTGCTTTCTGGATTGTGTAGAAGATGTGGTAAGGGCAGACACTGGACCAATGAATGTAGATCAACCAGGGACATACAAGGAAACCCGTTAAGGTCGGGAAACCCCGAGGGGGGCCCTCAAGAAATCCCCCACATGGAGAAAGGTCGGGTCATTCCCAGTAGCAGTGGGAGACAATCTCTCACAGGACCAACAGATAGTTCTTTGCCTATTGTGAAAAATGATTCTGCTCTAGATGGTAATTTGAAAAGTGATGAAGAATCATGTGTGAATGGACAAAATGAGAAACGCATATTTTGGCAAGCTTCTATTAATGATAAAATGCCTCAGTTGAACGTGAAAATTAATAATAAAGTTATTTCTGGCTTAGTAGACAATGGGGCGTATGTAACTATTATTACTCAAAAGTCTTGGCCTCAGAAATGGCCTCTTAGAGAGGCAAATGTGCAATTTTTAGGAATTGGAACTCTATCTAGAGTTCGATAGAGTGTTAACTCAGTGGTCTGCATTGGACCAGAAGGACAGAAAGGGATACTAAAACCATATGTGACAGATATAACTATAAATCTCTTGGTCGTGATCTCTTACAGCAATGGAATACTCAGATTAATATTCCTCCAGTGTCAGATACAAATTATGTACAATCTTTAGATAGTAGAAAAGATCTGGTAAGACGCTATGGAAAAATTTTACCAACCATCCATGCTGTACAGAAACTAGGTACAAATGATGGACCTTCAGAGGAGCCAAAGGCCGTGCCATTGAAATGGCTTACAGATGAACCATTTGGGTAGACAATGGCCTATGACATCTGAGAAGCTAGAGGCTTTAGAAAAGTTAGTACAGGAACAGCTAGACATATAGAGGACATATAGAGGAATCTACCAGTCCTTGGAATTCTCCTGTATTTGTTATAAAAAGGAAGTCAGGTAAATAGAGAATGCTGACAGACCTGAGAGCCATAAATAAGGTAATTCAACCAATGGGCTCTCTGCAACCTGGAATGCCATTACCTTCCTTAATACCTAAAGGATGGCCTATTATAGTCATTGATCTAAAAGACTGTTTTTTCACAATACTGTTACAGGAAAATCATAGAGAAAAATTTACATTTACTGTACCAACTCTTAATAATTCACAGCCAGTTAGGAGATATCAGTGGAGGGTTTTGCCACAAGGAACACTAAATAGTCCTACTTTATGTCAACACTTTGTACAGCAACCTTTGAAAATAATTCGTAAGAAATTTTCACAATCTCTTGTTTATCATTACATGGATGATATTCTTTTACCAGATTCTAATAAGGAAACTTTGGAACGTATGTTTGAAATGGTGCAGGAAGTTCTGCCTCGTTGGGGAATACAGATTGCCCCAGAAAAGATACAAAGAGGAGATTCTATTAACTATTTAGGTTACAAGACAGACTTACAGAGAATCAGACCTCAAAAGGTACAAATTAGGAGAGATCGGTATCAAACTCTTAATTCTCTTCAGAAATTATTAGGGGAAATTTCTCAATTGCAGACGATTATTGGTGTAGATGGACATGACTTAAAGCATTTAAAAATGGCCCTTAAAGGTGATAAGGACCTAAACAGTCTGAGAATATTATCTGCTGAGGCAAAAAAAGAGTTACAATGGGTAGAAAACAGAATATTGGATGCACACGTAGATCGGATGAATCTTTATTTAGACTGTATTCTGGTTATCTTGCCATCCAGAGAATAATACCCTTCTGGAATTCTGATGCAGAGGGAAGACACTATATTGGAATGGATATTTCTGCCACATAAACAGAATAAAAAGTTAAAGACATATATAGAAAAGATTTCTGATTTGATTTTAAAGGGTAAATTAAGACTTCATCAGCTGACTGGAAAAGATCCAGCAGAAATTATAGTACCTTTAACTAATGAAGAAATTTCCTCCTTATGGAAGGATAATGAATATTGACAAATAGCTCTTACTGACTTTCTGGGGACAATTAGCAACAACTATCCCAAAACTGACAGAATTAAATTCATAAAAAAGACAGTCTGGATTCTTCCACATATTGTAAGACAAACTCCCATTTCTGGAGTTCTTACCTTCTACACTGATGCCAACAAATCAGGTAAGGCATGTTATAAAGCAGGTGAGGTAAGTAAAGTAGTTCAGAGTCCATATACATCTGTACAGAAGGCAAAATTATATGCAATTCTCATGGTACTTAAGGATTTTACAGAACCTCTTAATATAGTTACTGATTCTCAATATGCAGAGAGAGTCTTTTTACACATTGAGACTGCAGAATTTGTTCCTTATAATACAGAATTAACTTGTCTGTTTTTACAATTACAGGAAACTATCAGAAACAGAAGTAATCCTATATACATTACACATATCAGATCCCTTACTGGTCTGCCAGGCCCACTAGCACAAGGCAATAATGAGATGGATCATTTATTAATTGGAACTGTGCTAGAAGCCTCAGAATTTCATAAGAAACATCATGTCAATAGCAAAGGTTTGAAAAAGGACTTCTCCATCACTTTGCAACAAGCCAAGGAGATAGTGAAAAACTGTCCTACTTGTTCCTTTTATAATCAAACTCCATTGCCAGCAGGTTGTAATCCTAAGGGCATTCGGAGAAATGAGATTTGGCAGATGGATGTCTTTCACTTTGCGGAGTTTGGAAATTTGTGCATCATGCTATAGACACATTCTCAGGGTTCCAATGGGCTACTGCTCTTAACTCTGAAAAAGCTGATTCTTTTATTACACACCTGCTAGAGGTGATGGCAGTTATGGGAATACCTGCACAAATAAAAACTGACAATGCTCCAGCATATGTCTCTACAAAATTGGAAAATTTTTTCAAATATTGTAACATAAAGCATGTTACTGGTATACCACACAATCCTACAGGACAAGCATTTGGTTGAGAGATCTAATAGAACACTTAAGGAGATGCTCAACAAACACACTTGGAAGACTAAACCCCCCAAACATAGGTTGCATAATGCTTTATTAACACTAAACTTTCTTAATGCCAATGAAAAAGGACAAATAGCTGCAGAAAGACACTGGACTACGGAAAAAACTACTGAACTCAATCAGCCGGTATACTTCAAAGATGTACTAACCTCTGTATGGAAACCAGGACATGTCTAATGTTGGGGTAGGAGTTTTCCATTGGTTTCTACAGGAGAAGAAAAACTTTGGATACCATCAAAGTTGATCAAGATTCGAGTGGAAAAGGAAAAACCTCTCGACGAGGACAAATGACAGGTATTCTACTAATGTATATCTCATAAACTAAATAGAAACCTCCCAAAGGAAAGGTAAGTGTTTTGCTTTTATCTTCACAGGAAAACTCATCTTCAGAAGGCAAAGGACACTGCATGGGTAGATACTGAAGAAGAAAAGGTAGCTATAACCATCAAACAAAAGGAACGTGCCATATGGTAAACTTTACAGCTGTCTCTCAAAAAACTCTATTTCTCTTTATTTCCTAGTCCCTATTCAATTAAACCAATGCTGGATTTAGAGGTGGATTTGGCTTTCCTCCTCTAAAATCCAAGCACATTATTTAACTAAGCTTTAGTGTTTCTGTGTTGTATCAAGAAGCCAATTGATGTAATACAGAATAAAAGAAGAATTTGGGGACTGTCTTTGTCTTTTCTTGGATCTTTCTCTCAAGGTGTACACCCTTTCATAATTGTTATGCTCTCATGGTTGCATTCCCTAGCATGTGTACATACACAAGCAAACATTTCTCTGCTAACTGTTTATGTTTGAGTCCCACACAGCCAATAAATACCTGCCTGACAGCAATCCCTGGACACTCTGGAAAGAAAATGGGCCACACCTCCTCGACTGCACTGGATCCAACTTGCTCCATTTCAACTGACACTCCTGCCAGAGGTTTGGGTACTGACTTCAATCAAGTTGAGGATTTCAAGCGAGATCTTCAATCAAGTGAATCCCATCTAAGATGGACTGGATACAATTCATTCAAGACTTTCACTATACTAACATTTTCTTCCTACAGGACCCCACATGACTATCATCATCCCATTTCAGCAGAAAGTAACTCGGAGGATGCTATGTGCCCCTTTCTTCATTGTTGCCACTTAGGATAGTGTATATACCTAGTTAATGGATAGCTTCCTATTGTTTATGGTTGGGATTGGAACGAGGTGTTCAGGCTTGGATACCTCTGTCAGATGACTTTAGGGTTTAGTTAAAATAGATAGTTAGGATGTGACATAAGCAGATTGTTGTATCTTGTATCTTCGTATATTTTACGTTTATGATTGTTAATTTTGGATACTTTACACTGTTAAGTTTTAATCCTCTCTTAGACTAAAAGGGGAATTGTAGGGGAAGCTGTAGCCACGCCTACTTAGGGGCTGGCTACAGGTGTGCCTGACCATGCTTTCGAGGGTGTAGTCAGGGTGATGTAGAGCAATACTGGGATGGGACTGCGTGCTCTCTTTCAGTTTCACTTTTGGGCTTGTGTACAGACCGCTGCCACACCAGCTGGCTAGGTCGCTCTGTAAGTAAGACTTTTCCCTATTAAATACCCTTATATTTCTACCTGACTCCATATTGGTAATTTCCCACTATATTCAACAACTGAGATTGTCTCTTCCATTTCTTGAATTCTATTGGTTATACTCACATGGTTAGTTCCTGATCGTTTATCCAGCTTTTCTATTTCCAGTATTGCTTCATTCTGTGTTTTCTTTATTGTTCCTATTTCAGCTTTCATGTCTTGAACTGTTTCACGTGCTTCCTTCACTTGTTTGGTTGTTTTTTCTTGACTTTCTTTAGATTCTTTAAGAGATTTGTTTACTTCTTGAATTTTTTGGTTTGTCTTTTCCTCCATCTCATGTAATTTTTTGCTTGTTTTTTCTTCTATTTCTTTAAGGGATTTTCTTGTTTCCTCTTCAAAGGACTCTATCTTCTTCCTAAGATTATTTTTGAAGTCCATCTCTTCTTCATTTTCTGTGTTGGGCTTTTCAGATCTTGCTGGTGTGGAGGACCTAGATTCTGGTGGTGTCATATTGGTTTTTTTGTTGTTGAGTGTGTTCTTACTCTGTCTTCTTCCCATCCCTTCTTCCAGTGAGTGCAGGTGGGATCTTTCCCACTCTCAGGGGGCTGGCAGAGGGTTCAGCCTCTGGTGGCAGCAAGATGTCAGAGGGTGGTAGGTGGACAAGGGTGCAGTGTGTCCAGAGTCAGGGTGGGCCTTCTGGTCAGGAAGGTCCACTCTGAGGCTCAGGCATCCACTGCAGGACAGAAGGTGGACTGTGGACAGAGGTGAGGTATGTCTGGACTCAGGGTGGGCCTTCCAGTCTGGGCAGGTCTACTCTTGTCTGGGTGGGCTCAGGCAGAAGGGATCAGGGGTTGATGGGGGAGTTTGGGGGTGCAGAGCAGTGCCCAGACTCACCTGAGGTTAGGGCACCCGCACAGGACAGAGGGCAGTATGTAGACAGGGGTGAGGTGTGTCCAGACTCTGAGGTACCTAATCTTAACTGCAACTTGATATGCCATGTTTTTTGTTTTGTTTTGTTTTTGATACTCATGGGAGACCTGCCTTTTCCTAAACAGAAATGTAGGAGGAGTGGATTAAGGTGTGGGAACAAGGAGTGGGAGTCAGGGGGTCAGGGTGGGGACTTGGAGGAAAGGAAGAAGGGGAAATTTTTGTTGGAATGTAAAATAAATAAATAAATAAATAAATAAATAAATAAATAAATAAAAAGAGTCTGTTTCATGTTTCAAGTCTGAAAATCTTAACCTTGACATCACACAATCTTACTGTTTTCATGATGCTTAAGCATAAGACAACCTAAGTACTGTGAAGCAGTTCATTAAATAGTTTAGTTTATATGTTGAAACTTTTCAAACGGCTCATAAAAGCACTGCATCTTGATGTGGTGTGCCGGGAACTGAAATATAAAAATATTTAAAAGGATTTAATTCCTATAATGAACCTTTGAATAACAGATATACTATTTTGGTTTGAGTACAGGAATCATTACCTAACTGTCTACCAGTCGTAGAATGCCCATGTCTAACTTACCTTCTTTCCCTTTCAATTGTGTTTTCCTGCTTTGTATTTTCAGTGTTGCATTTTATTGCTCAACCTGCATGTGTTCTAGATACAGACAAACACTCTTAGTCAAACTGAATACAATTTATTTGTACCAAAACATCTTCAAAATGAGCAATCAAGTTCTATGGTTCACTAAGTGGAAATTACAGATACACTGGAGGGTTTTTTTTTTGTTGTTGTTGTTGTTGTTTGAGACAGGGTTTCTCTGTGGTTTTGGAGGCTGTCCTGGAGCTAGCTCTGGTAGACCAGGCTGGTCTCAAACTCACAGAGATCCTCCTAGCCTCTGCCTCCCAAGTTTTGAGTTTTGGGGTACATTCTTTTCAGGATCTAGCTCAGAATTTGCTGAAACTTTATTATGTGGCTGGAATTAAAAATCCACTTGCTAACACTACAGAGGCCTGTCACTATTTCTTGCCTGGTGTATCTTTTAGTAGAGTTTGCTGAATGTGCTAAGATATTGAAAGAACATGGATGCCTATATACAGCCACAAAGTAACACAGGAGCATTCGAGTTTTTAAACAATAATAAATTGAGGTCACAAGTAGAGTGGCAATATGACAATTATTGTTTCTTCTGAAAATGAAACTATATTACCAAATATATGTCCAAATTAATCTCACCAAAAACATAAAACAAGGGTATACTCTTTTGCAGAAAATTATGATTTGTCATAATGAATGACTGAAGTTTACAAATTTCCAGCATGCCACTCTGGGTCCAGAAATCACAGAAACAACAATACTCTAGTCTATACAATGAATGTAAATACATTTTCAATTTCCCTTATTTGTAAGTTATGATGAATTCATCTGATCATATTACTTACAGGAGATTTTGCTGTTTTTATTTTACAGATTATTACTTTTTCCATTTTCCTTTCTGAAATTAATCACCACAAATATATGATGGATATACTTTATTTATCATCCCTGTTTTATAATAAGTAGACCCTATACAAAGAAATGTTAAGTAATTCCCCCATCTATTGTATTAAGGATTCAATTTCAGAGATTCCAATTCTTTTACTTCCTTAATTTCTATGAAAAGTATAAAAAATGTTAACCTGCATTGTTAAATGTTAGGTTCAATGACTAAGAGAGTTTGATATTTACGTGATGATTTAAATAAATATTAAAAGCAGAACATTTTCATCATGTAAAAGTTAATTTTTTTAGGGCTGAGGAAAGTAATTCCATGTTTGAGCTCTGCTATAATATCCATGAAGACTTAGGATCCATGACCAGAAAAGCAAACAAAAACAGCATAAATTAAAAATAATTTGGGAGAAGTATTAGAGGATATGATAACTGCAGTATTGCTATACTATTAGCACAATTTTAATATATGATAAGAAAGCCATTGGGTCACTTTTGTGGAAATGTTCTGTGACAATGTGGGATAAGAGAAAGAAACAAGCAATGAATTTCTATGAAGAAGGTGATTAGGAGATGGAAGTTTAATTTTGACTCAAGTACTGAGGATACACAATCCCAAAAGAGCAAGGTAGATGTTGATTGAATCTCTAAGGCACTAAGGATACATATTGGTCTAACATTTACAAGCCATCACTTCAGTCTTTTTTAAAATATGTCTTTAGTTCATTGGAAGAGTCAAAGATAGCTTTTGAAGTATTATGAGAGGGCATTATGAATAAAACCCATAAGAAACTGGAGTTTCAAATGCAAAATGTGATAAAAGAAAATCAGTTTGCTTTCCCCTTGTTTTACTGGATTAAGAAGTAGTATTATGGCTATGGACAATAATTCAGAAAGGTGTCTGAGAAATGCCTGAGAACAGTTTTCTTCAGCATTCTTATAGAATCAAAGCAAGAAAATACTTAGAAACTGGTATTGACTTTGTGAGACAGAAATTGTAAGTAAAAATGACAAGGAGTCCACATTTTTCTTCTAAATAGGGTAAGATTTAAAATCTATTCACACTAATATTCTGATTTTATTTAACTATTTATTGAATTACTACTAATGCACAAAATAGTATATATGTCCTATAATTCTTGGTGCTTTTTGTAAGAAATGCATTGTTGAAATGACCTGACCATAAGTCTAATTCATTTATAACCTTTGTACATATTTATGTGTTTTGTGGAGATAGATGTACATGTATAAGGTGATAATGTAGTTTTATGCAAACCTAGATATAAAATATACCACTGTTTACTTTATTCGTTGAGGAACATTTAAAATGAAGAATCTTTTTCATTTTTATAATCGAGCATTCTTCAACTTGCCCAAACCTCACCAGTTTTAGTTTCCTACAGGTTCCAACAAGCAACATCCTTTTTTCTCCTCATGAGAATATGAGTATTTCAAATTTCACATGCAGGGAAGATTATGCAGACTTTCCCCTAGAATGTGTTCCCTTTTCTGTTTGCATAATAGTTTCAGATTGAGACTAGTCAAAGGATCCAAGTTCTGCCTCTTTCTCTCTATGTAGGACAGGCTTATGGTTAAAGTGAAATAGAAAGAATGCCTGAGAAGTGTGATTTGATACTTTTCAGAGATCCAGTAGACATTTAAGTTTCAGTGTCTTATTTAGCAACTCACTTACTCATAACAGATCTAAAAATTTTTCAGATCGTGTATGTTCTTGAGTATCTTAACTATTCTAAGATTCTGGTCCTTTTGTTTCATGTGGAAACAATGTTCATGATTTCTACTCCACAGAGCACAACTGAGTCTAGTACTAGGTTGCTATACTTTCCCTCTATAGCTCAAATGAATAAGGAAATAAAGGATGAGAATGAAGATGAGCTATTAAGTCCTATTTGATTTTACTGTACTTTTACTCTTGATTTTTCTAGCAGTCATTTTAAAATAATAATAATTAACATAGCTTTATAGACTACTTTCAATATTGTAAGTGTGTTTGTCTGAGTGTGTAGAGTTGGAGATGTCACTGTATAACTCTTTAGACAAGGCTGACCTTACACTTAGAGAAGTCTACCTGCCTTTGTTTCTCAAATGCTAGGATTAAAGACGTGTTATGTTTAGTATGGAGGATGCCACTTTCTATCGTGGTAACATCAAAGGTGGGCACTCTATTTTCAAGTGGGTCACTGTATTCCCAGTATATTACTCAAGATTATCAGAGGTAGTTGTCTGTCGGTTGTGATTTTTCCTAAATTTTGCATTTTTGTCTCCCCAGATTTTCTTGGAGAACAATGGCTATGGCAAATGGCTCTTTGGTGATGGAATTCATTCTCTTGGGCATAACAGAAGAGCCTGACCTCCAAGTACCCCTTTTCTTCCTCTTTCTTGTAATATATATGATAACTACATTAGGAAATTTGGCTTTGATTATTTTAATTTTGTTAAATTCTCACCTTCATACCCCCATGTACTTTTTCCTCTTCAACTTGTCCCTCATAGACCTCTGTTATTCTTCAGTGATTATCCCCAAAATGCTAATGAACTTCTTGCTGAAGAAGAATGTTATCTCTTACACAGGTTGCATGGCCCAGCTCTACTTGTTTTGCTTTTTTGCCATTTCTGAATATTATGTACTAACAGCAATGGCCTATGATCGTTATGTAGCTATCTGTAATCCACTCTTGTATAAAATGGCTATGTCCCCTAGGGTGTGTTTCTGTCTTATGCTTGGTTCATATTTGATGGGGTTTTCTGGTGCCATGATCCATACTGGATTCATGCTGAGACTGACCTTCTGTGATTTGAACACCATCAACCACTACTTCTGTGACATCCTCCCTTTGCTGCAGCTCTCCTGCACCAGCACCTATGTCAATGAGATAGAGCTGTTCATTGTAGCAGGAAAGGACATTGTTGTTCCTACCTCCATTATTCTTACTTCCTACGGCTTCATTCTTTGTACCATATTCCAGGTGAGGTCCACTGAGAGCAAATACAAAGCCTTCAGTACCTGCAGCTCCCATTTATTTGCTGTATCTCTGTTTTTTGGATCAAGCACCTTTATGTATCTTCAGCCCTCGTCAGCTGGGTCTATGGCTGAGGGGAAAATTTCTTCCATCTTTTATACTATTGTGATTCCCATGATTAATCCCTTAATCTACAGCTTGAGGAACAAAGATGTTAAAGTTGCCCTGAGAAGAACCCTGAGTAGGAGAATGTATTGATCAAAATTTCACGTAATCTTTGTAGTTAAACCTCAGATAAATTATCAGTGCCTAGTGCTGTTTGAGTACAGCTTTCTTGTCCAAATTCTTCTATAGTGGCTTCTTATGATTGAAGTTGCTTTGTTTGCATGCTCTTCCTTTTAAGGTATGCTTTATTAGTTATCCATAATAAAAAGAATATTTTTCCTTCCTTGAAACAAATGTTAGGTTGATCGAATGCCTTTGTGGAAAAATAGTAATGTCTGCAACTGAAATGAAATATTAATCCTATACTATGTCAATACTTTTGCCTTCTTCTCCTGGGCATGAATACATTGCTTTCAAATGTTGGTAATTGATATATAAAGCTATCAGTGCCTTGATTGTTGCAGGTGTAAAGAGTGTGTCACAAATTAATTTATCACTGTCTGAAATGTTTTAAAAGAAGCAATTGAGTTGAATTAGTTAGTTGTAATTTTGGCTGCTTCACAACATGGCTAGACAGTTTTAAATTTCCATATCTTGTCAACAGAAACACACTTTTAAAAGACCCATAACACATGATGAAATAGAAGTGGTAATTAAAAATCTCCTAACTATGGGATCTTAGAGTTGTTTTGATTTGCATTTCCCTGATGGCTAAGGATGTTGAACACTTTCTTATGTGTCTTTCAGCCATTTTAGATTACTCTATTGAGAACTGTCTATTTAGTTCTGTACCCCACTTTTTTAATTGGATTATTTGATGTTTTGGAGACTAGCTTCTTGAGTTCTTTGTTACACCTGTTAGAATGGCTAAAATCAATAACACCAATGACAGTTTATGCTGGAGGGGATACACTCCTCCACTGCTGGTGGAAGTGCCAAATCGTACAGCCAATTTGGAAATCAGTATGGTGATTCCTCAGGAAAATGGGAATCAGTCTACCACAAGATCCAGCAATTCCACTGTTAGGCATACACCCAAAAGAAGCACATTCATACAATAAGGACATCTGTTTAACTATGTTCATAGCAGCGTTGTTTGTAATAGTCAGAACCTGGAAGCAACCCAGATGCCCCTCAACTGAAGAATGAATAGAGAAAATGTAGAATGTGGGTGTCAGTGGACATAAATACAATGGAGTACTACTCAATGGAAAAAACCAACAACAATGAAATCTTGAAATTCGTAGGCAAATGGAGAGAACTAGAAGAAAACATTCTGAGCAATGCAACCCAGTCACAAAAAGACAAACATGGTATGTACATATGTGGATTTTAGACATAGAGTAAAGGATTATCAGTCTACAATCTACACTGCCAGAGAAGCTAGTAAACAAGGAGGACCCTAAGAGAGACATACATGGTCCCCTGGAGAAGGGGAAAGGGACAAGATCTCCTGAGCAAATTGGGAGTATTGGGGAAGGGGAGAGGGAACTAGGAGAATAGGAAGGGAAGAAGAGGAGGGGTAAGGAGGACATGATGGGGCAAAGAGGTTGAGTTAGGGTAAGAACAGAAGAGAGCAAGATAAGAGATAATACAATAGAGGGAGACATTATAGGTTTAAACAGAAATCAGACACTAGGGTAATGTCTGGAGAGCTACAAAGATGACACAAACTATCATTCTAAGCAACAGAGGAGAGGCTACCTTAAATGCCCTCCCCTGATAATGAGATTGATGACTAACTTATATGCCATCCTATAGCCTTCCTCCAGCAGCTGGTGGAAGGAAAAGCAGACACCCACAGCTAAACCTTGAACTGAACTGAAATCCAGTTGCAGAGAAGGAGGACTGATGAACAAAAGGGTCCATACCAGGTTGGTGAAAACCACAGAAACAGCTGACCTGAACAAGGGAGAAAGCTCCTGGTACCCAGACTGATAGCTGGGAAACCAGCATGGGACTGATCAAGAGTCCCTGAAT
This sequence comes from Cricetulus griseus, assembly GCF_003668045.3. Taxonomy (NCBI): domain Eukaryota; kingdom Metazoa; phylum Chordata; class Mammalia; order Rodentia; family Cricetidae; genus Cricetulus; species Cricetulus griseus. The sequence continues at coordinate 150,673,460 of NC_048597.1, read as the reverse complement.
GTGGGTGTCAGTGAGGAGACCTTGGAAATCTATAGCGCCCCTTGTAGTGAATCAGTACCCATCCCTAGCATAAGAATGGACTTTGGGAGCCCATCCCATATGGAGGGGCATTCCCTGAGCCTAAACACAAGGGGGTGGGCCTAGGCCCTATCCCAAAGGTTATGCCAGACCCTGAAGACCCCCTATGGAAGGCATTGCCCTCCAAGGGAAGCAGAAACGGTATGGGATATGTAGGGTGTTAGTTGGGGGGCAGGGGAAGAGAGAAGGGTGAGGTACTAGGGATTGACATGTAAAATAATCTTTCTAATTAAAATTTAAAAATTATAAAGAAAATATTAACCATCAAAAAAATCTCCCAATGTCTACAAAGTCTCCAAAAACACAGGCTGTTATTGAAATAGATTTTTGTTCCATAAAGAAAACAATTTTACAACAGCTATTGTACACTATAAAAAGCTAAAGTGTCTTCCCGTAGTTCAGGAAGCAGAAATCATGGAGTAAAACCAAGCCTGTTGATGATAAAAACTTTGAAGGGGAACAAATGGTCACTTTGAACCATAAACCAAGTGTTAAATGTCACTCTGCATCTAAAAGAGAGCAAAAGACAAGTCACCTAGATTCAGTTTTTGCAATGCCTAACCATTTAATGGATAGTAGATAAGAAGTGTATATGGAATTACAATTCTCTTAGGAAATATTTTAACTGTGGTGTGTGTATCAGATGAGGAATATTCAGCTCAGGCATTTTTTGGCCTGCTTTCTCTGAGGAAAAAAAGTCTGCTATTCTCCCTTTATAAAATCAACACCACAGTTAGCATATTCATCAAATACATCTTTCAAATACTTGTTGCTCTTAAATCGAACAGAATTTTTTTTTTTTTTTGGTTTTTCAAGACAGAGTTTCTCTGTGTAGCTTTGGAACCTATCCTGGCACTCTCTCTGGAGACCATGCTGGCCACAAACTCACAGAGATCCACCTCCCTCTGCCTCCCGAGTGCTGGGATTATAGGTGTGTGCCACCAATGCCTGGCTTCGAACAGAATTTTATTGCTTTATATTGCATATGGAAATTACACAATGGAGCATGAAAAGCAGGGATAATTTAGTGCTGTCTAGGTTTTCTTACCTTCTTTACAACTTTTTTTTCATAGCAAGTAGCATAAACCAACATATGCTATGTATTTATCACTCACTTCCAACATTCCTATTACAATAGCCCACCTTACTCCATCTCTACAAATCTATCTTTCTTATATTCATGTCTATTTACTTTATCTTGTGAGCAACAAAAATTGATCAAGGACATCTCTGTGATTATCAGTTAACCATTGAGGCCTGGTGGGATCAACAACAGGAATACAGTTAAAAGCAGCAATTACTCTTGTACCAGAATCTATCCATAGCCAATAGATGAGAGAAAAGTAAGGCTCTTTGAACTCTTCCCTGTCATTGACTGATTGTCTGGTATTATGTGGGCCCATTGAAGATGGTGCAGTGGTTGTATCTGTCTGGAGAACATCATTTTGTAACCCTTCACCCTATCTGCTGACACATAGTTCCTGCTCCTCTCCCTCAATGCACTCTGAGCCTTAGATTGGTGATATAAATTACTTATTTAAGATCATGCCAATAGTCATTGCCCATTCTCTAATCTTGTACACTCAGGAGTCTCCACTTTATCACTACCCATTGTAAGAAGTGGCTTCTTTGATTAAAGCTGCAAGCTTGTTTTGTTTACAAGCATGGGTGTTTAGGAAGCAGTCTGCTATGTCAGGTTAGTTAACCATCAAAATTATGCTCCATGCACAGACCTAATATCTCTCAAGACTGGGGTTGTTAGTCATGCTTACAGAATTAGGCATTGTAGGTTATTCATTATGACCACTATATTAGAGCCAGTGTTGCTACAAAAGAGAAGTGTAGAACTTGTATTTTTGCACTATTTTCTTCACAAATTCATTCTGATTAATTAAGTAACAATTATAACTCATTATCAAAAGTCCTTAAATTGTTCTATATTTTTCAATTCATGCAAAAAGATCCACATTTTCTGTTATTTCTGAAAATGCTTTTGATGTGTATTCATCATGATATCAAAGCTTTATGAAGAATGGAGGGTAATCACACTTGTAAAGCTCTGCAGAGAAACCAAAATGAGAAGAAATTCCAGTTGAATTTTCATTAATGATTCTCCATGCTAATATCCTTTATTTGTTGTTTATGTTGTTGTTTTGACCTGTTCCCTATTTGTTTGGTATTCCCCTAAAATCATATTATTGCAACAAAAAGACCCGTAAAATATTTAAGGTGCTTTTTGCAAATGAACTCAGTTCCTAAACCTGTCATCTGCCAGCTACACTACCACAACAATCATGTGATTTACTAATGAAAAGAACCATCAAAATGTCCTCTTGAAGAAGCCTGGAGGAAACAAAATCCTTCTCCTGGATTTCTATACCACGCAGAAAATGTAAAATGTTTTAAGACACCAATTTTGTGAAATAAAACTAATAAAATAATGTAGAAAGAAATTATGATAAAATGAATGGAACTTCAAATAAGAAGATAACATATGATTTTGGAACCTTTATTCTCAGAACTGTGTGGCATATATTATTAATATAAATAAACATAAGAATCATCATAATATAATAAATATATATTGATGATGTCTAAAACATGATATACCTATATCCTCAAAGGAATCCAAGCAACATAGTATTGTTTTAAACAATAACAAGTATCATTCACTACTTTCAAGGATAATGTTTATAGTGAAAATGAAGAAGTAAAATAAAATCTGCCCTATTATTAAAAGAAGAAAATTGCTAAGGAAGATATTCTACCCAGGCTAAGGAAGCAAACAATCAAACAAACAAACAACAAAAAAACAACTACAAAGTAAAAACTGAAAATAAGAAACCTCCAGTTTTCCTTTACATGGTAAAAACAAAATCTGTTACGAAAGATTGTAACAATCAAACACAGAAATTCCGTGTTTTAATTAAAAACAAATAGAAATTCTGATTAAAAGATTTTTTTGCTCAGAGTATTTCTTAATGCAGCTTTAACATCTTTGTTCCTCAAGCTATAAACTAATGGATTCAGCATGGGAATTACAGTGGTATAAATAATTGAAGATGCTTTTCCATTATTCCTTGGTCCAGCTGAATTGGGCTTGAGATACATAAATGCACCAGATCCAAAGAACAGAGAGACAGCAATTATGTGGGAACTGCAAGTGCTGAAGGCTTTTGACCTGCCCTCAGTGGACCTCATTTGGAATATGCTGGAAAGGACGAAGCCATAAGAGATAAAGATGATGAAAGTGGGCACAATGATGTCTTTTCCTGCTACAATGAAAATCTCTATCTTATTAACATAGGTGTTGGTGCATGAGAGCTGTAGCAAAGGGAGGGCATCACAGAAATAGTGGTCGATGGTTTTTCCATCACAGAAGGTCAGTCTCAAGACATATCCAGTGTGGATCATGGCACTAGAAAACCCCATGAAGTATGAACCAAGCATAAGATAGGAACACACCTTGTGAGACATAGCAACATTATACAATAGTGGATTGCAGATGGCCACATAGCGATCATAGGCCATTGATGTCAGGACATAACACTCAGAAATGACACAAAAACAAAATAAGTAAAACTGAGTCATACATCCTACATAGGAGATAATATTTTCCTTTAATATAAAGTTCATTAGCATTTTCGGTGTAATTACAGAAGAGTAACAAAAGTCTACAAAGGATAAGTTAGAAAGGAAAAAATACATAGGGGTGTGAAGGTGAGAATTCAACACAATGAGAATAATTAAAACCAAATTCCCCAATGCTGTTATCATGTACATTACTAGAAAGAGCAGGAACAGGGGTATTTGGAGGTTAGGCTGGCCTGTTAATCCCAAAAGAATGAACTCAGTTACCATAGAGTCATTTGCCACAGTCATTTTTTTATAAGACATCCTGTGAAACAAAAAAAATGGTGATATTAGAAGATCATGCAAGATTTTCAATGATTGTTTTACAGATCTGAGAGCAGGGCTGTCAAATCCTATGATGACTGCAATAGAATTCAAGAGGAAAGGCAGAAGTGAGATGCTCATAACAACATTGACCTTATCTCATCTCACTATTTCTTCTTTGTTTCATATCTTCCCTGATACAAATAGAAGCTCTAGTAACCTATATTTTCAATCTATCCTGACTGAACTCTAGTGAGTTAGAACTATGAATCCTGTTTCAAATATAAAACAAAAGAACCAGAATGTAGGAATGGTGAGAACTCTGTTACAGTAGCATTAGATTTCATGTGAGAACTGTACATGCAAAGTGAACTTGCTCATCTAAGCTTCACAACACAGGTATCTACTGACTCTGCAAAAGACTGTTTGCTTGTCTATGGCATTTGTCTAGAAATTTCTCTTGGATTTTAGGACTTTAGAAAATGAGAAATAAATGGCAGAACTCTGGTCCTTAGTATCAGTTTGAAGTCATTTTAACAAAACATGTTTAGGGACATATTACATGAAATGCAATCTGTGTGCAATTTCAGTTATATTCACACAAGGAGAAGTATGAACCTGGCTGCTGGAATACAGGAAGAGAAAATTAGATGTTTCTGGTCAAAATGAAATAGAAGTAAATTATCCAACATGATTATTTCTAGACTTTCAATGTGCCATTGAAAATTAGCTATGTCACATTGTATAACAAATTTCCTATCATGATACAACAGAAAAGAGTGCTCTTATTACATATAGATACAGAAAAGGTTCCCAATATAAAATGAAGCATGTGCCAATTAGCTTCATTGTAAAGTTATTTCCCAGTGAATCAAAAGGAGCATATACCAATTAACTTCATTGAAAAGTTATTTCACAATGAACTGAAAACAAGAAATATATATATATATGCATATATATACATATATACCTTAAATGGAAATTATTGCCATATATACATATATATCAAGTTGTTTTAAAGATCAAGAAAGTAATTTGGTTGCTTACAAAGCTAATCTAATACGTATCCCTGTTATTTACTGCTGAGGTCCTTGATGAACAGTTTCAGGCTCTGTAGCATTGAGTTTCTCATTCCATGAACTTGTGTCACAACAAATGCTCTAACTCTTCAAACTGGCTCATCGTTTTCAATAGTAATCCTTAATCCACTAAAGCAATGGAGAAAAATGAACATATTGTTTATTATCATACTAGTCACTGAGAAAACAGACACTTCAGATGTGTTTAATAATGTAATACACTTGGCTATATGCAAAGTAGAATCTTACTCAGTATCTTCCTAGGAACAGATAGCAGATACAAAGAGAGAAGGAGCTGGCAGCACTTTCATACTATGCTCTGATGGGTAATTCAGATCTTGGGGATTTGAGTCATGCACAAATTTCTCTATGGGGATTTTACATTTTCTGTGCTTGAGCCAATTCTGAACCATCTGCATCCAATCACTTCCATCTCTTCGGGGACAACTATTGTTTTGGTTCTTTTTCTCACTGATCACAGTCTCTACTAATAATGCTACATACAAGGCCATAACTATTTGATGGCAAAATATGTCAATGAATATAGTAACACAGTTCAGGTAATTATCTCTTACAACATTTCTCTCAAGTCAGATTGTATTTTTTTTATTTGGGACCTCTGGAAGAGGATCTAAGCACTTCATACTCACTAGCCAATGCTCTGCCACCAAACTAATTTCCCCAACCTTCAAAATCACTGCAATATGTTGTGTAATTTCTAAGATTTTACAGTTTCTATAAATTCCTGCTTGAATGTCCCTCTTACCTTCCTTAAATGCAACATATTAGTGATTGGCTTAGCATTTCCTACATCTGTTGTAGAGCAGAATGAGGACTAAAAACTCAAAAGGTCTGTATTTTATTTCTCTCTCATCTACTACCTTACTATGATAGTTTGGAGAGGTTATTGAACATCCCCATGCCTCAGGTTTTGCTTGTAAAATAGGAATGGTCAACGTAGAACATCTTTCATTGGAATGTTGTAGTGATTTTAAAAAAAAAATAAGGGGATAGAGATCAAATAATGCCCTGCCTATGGGAAATGATGAAATATTGTCTGAGTATATGTGCTATTGGACTTATGAAAGGCTCTGTGTATATTAAATATCATTTGATAATATAATAAACTGAGAAACTTTTAAAATGAAATTTAAAAATGGAGTTATCAACACCCCAGAGATTACTGGCTTGAGAAGGATTGTTTGAAATATGTACACAACAGCTTCATGTTGGAACTATCTATAAATATTAAATAACAGAAATGGATGTTGCACTGGTGTTAGTTATTCAAATTAGACTCATTTTGAAATACAATTGCAACATCTACTAAATTGTATAAGGAATATATATGGAAAATATCATACTATATTTTACATTTATGTATTTGTTACTCACAAAGCCTGTTGTGTGAGTCAGAACCTTATGTTATCATATTAATATTTCATATGATTTACATATGGACATTCACATTCTGTTAATGCTCAGTATATTGAATAAAACATTTAAAAAATTCTGTCAAGCCGGTAACAAATTCTCATAATTTTAGCTCTCAGGAGGTTTTAAGGTCTGAAGGTCATGATTTCCAGGACAGTTTATCTTTTATCTTGCTTATCAACTATATCTTTCAACTAGTGTTCAACTTAGTTAGCAATAAAATTCCCTGATGCTGGAAACAGAACCCAATCATGTTACTGGCCTGGACTTGCAGGTTGTTCTTCAGGGACAAAGTCCTGAGTGGGAGAACAATAAGATTAAAATACAAAGAAAATAAAAAATCTTCAAATATGCCCCTCCTTACTTCTTCTTACTTTCATGGTTTCCTTTTTCACTGATTGTTGCTACATGCACAAATATATATATATGTATATGTATATGTATATGTATATATATATATGTATATGTATATGTATATGTATATATATGCATATATATTCCTAAATATAACTGGGTCAGCATTTCTAATGTTACTTTGTAAATATATATTCAGGGCTGACCATTGGATATTGGATAACTAATTTGTGTGCTCTCCTCTGAAGAAAACTGTCTCTTCCACTTTCAGCATTCTTTTGTTATCTATCTTATAGACTTTTTCCATTTAATTTATACTTTAGGAATTTATTTATGTTGTGAAGAGTGTAAATAAAATGTATCATGATATGAAAATGTGTATATTTTTGTCTTAGTGTGTCTATGTTGATAGAAACAAGGTATAACTAAAAGTTATTAGGCACGTAAATATTATAAAATTCTAAAACATTATAAATTATTTCTATGTTGTATGTACAAGTTTTTAAAATCTGTTTAAATATGTAAATGAGTGAATAAATCAATATATACCTCCACATGGCATAATCAATAAATTTCTTCTTCAGAGCCCAGCAACTTAAATATTAAGAAGCTCCTTATAACTGAATGTGCTTGCACAGTTAGGAAGCAGGGCCATAGAACATATGATTATGCTATATACCCATTGAATAAAAACAGGATTTGAAATCAGTGTATATAATCATGTCATGTCTGCAGCATAGTATAGCAACTCAGATAAATACAAATGTGTTAATCTTTGACTAAGAGTTGATAAAATTTAAAAAAATAATGCTGAACACACCGCAAAGCCTGTTCTGAGTTCGTCAGTCTTCCTGCAGAGTACATGTCTTCATGGCCATTGTAATCAACACTGGCTCTGAGAAGTAAATGCTTGCTTATGGAAGTGGCCAATTAATTAAATTTAGTGATTTACCAAAAAACTTGCTGTGCTCACCTTTTATAGGAGACTCACTTTTTGTTACAGATTTAAAATGTAATTATTTCCCACTAAAGTAGATTACCATTTTCCCAATACTCTGGCCAAAGCAGATTCCATGGCTTCCACTGTAACTCATGTTTGTGACAACATCAATAAATTACATGTTTCACATATATTCTGTAGTCATTTGTACAATATTCAAACATATACAAACTTACAAACTGCTTTACAACAAGTGACAGTCTAAAGTAGACTGGTGAATGATACAAGACCTCAAATCTGCACAATGAACTATAGGTAACTAAACAATGTTGAGAGCAGAAACCCTGAAAACATATATTACAAGTAACATCATATAGACATAACAGAATGCATTTAGGAATATTTGAATATATATATATATATATATATATATATATATATATGCAAGAAACAACAATTAATGATAAAATGACATGAATTAGAAAGAGATCAAGGAAGGGTATATGGAAAGCTTTGGAGAGATGAAAGGGATGTGGGAAAGGATATGATTACACTGTAATCTCAAAAAGTAAAAGATATGTTTAAATACATCATTTTGTTTTTAAATGACAAGACTAGCAAATTATTGTAAAATATGACACATGAATGAATGCTTTTTGAGAAATACAAATACATGAATAAATAAATTTAAGTGCTAAATCAAGTAAATTTCTTCCCTTCAAAGCTTTCTCCATTTGATATTTACAAAAAAGATACTTATACTTTTAAAGGTGAATTTTATAAAGAAACTGAAAATATGAAACAAAATTATAGGATGACTTGATTTTCTCTGAAAAAGCAATTGACTCTGATTTTAGGGCATTTTGAAGTTTATATTGTATATTTTCAAAAGAGAGTTATAACCCTGTTATCGTCACTTTTGGTAACTGAATAATAATGAAATCCATCAAGAGTTGCCCTGTGATTAGTGTTGCAGGGGTCTCAATGATTGCTACACATATTATTTTCTTATTCAAATATACTTTTTTCAAATAAGTAAAAAAAATTACCAAAAGCTATTATATATAAGCAAAAAATACTGCTCCCAAGTCAACTGTTTTGCAAATGGACTAAACTTGAAAGAACAGATACCTCAGTTGATCTAAGTAAGCTAAAAGTCAAGAAGCTATAACTTAAGTATTACCATAACCCCTCCAATAAAACCTAAGCATACAGTATGAGCCATTCAATGGAAGCAAGTCACTACTGATGTACTTCTTAAAATTAGCCATGCTTGCTTTTTGAACAAGGCAAGTAAGAAAACAAATTATATGGGATCAATTTTATAGAACTAAAAGAGAACAAAAATGCTGCTACAATGACAAAAGGAGTGACTTAGTATGGAATGTCATCTGATCAGTATTTCTTACTTCAATCATGTTTTGTGTTTTTGTTTGCTTTTCTTTGGTTTGGTATGCATATTAGGTTTTGGTTTGATCCATGGGAAAGATTGTTTGTTTGTTTTATTTGGGCTTGTGTTGCGAGCCAAATCTCAGGGCTTGGCATAAGAACTTAGGCCATGCTTGGCAGGCCACATAGTTAACCTTTACATAGCATCTCCTTAGAAACTCAGCTCAAGAAAAGAAACAACTTGACCCAGTCCTCATCCACAGGCTCAGTCACCTAGGCAACCCTTCCTGAACCTCTTATTCATGAACTCTTTACCATGCCAAACATCCTCTTTGTGGCTTCCTAATATCCTGCCTACACTAACACCTGGGCACAAACAACCTATTCTACCCCTCCCCATATCCTGCTCTGCCGACTATATAAGCTAGCCTGAGAAAAAAGTAAAGTTTGCCACTTGAACAGAATCCTGTCTTGTGGTCGTTCTTTCTGTTTCTCTTGTCCCCATTCCCTATCCCTGACTCTCTTGCCCCAGGTTGATGTCCTGTAGGTCAGGACAGGCTTGGTTTGCTTTTCTTTGCTTTGGCTTTGGTTTTATCCATCAGAAATATTAACAATCATACTTTTTAATTTTTATTAGTTTATCAGTGAAAGCTTAGCCAAAACCTCATCAACACAAGGGGAGTTAAAATGGTTAAATCTCTATAAAGCAAAATTACATCAGATAAAATTTCTGTGTGATTTTAATGGATAATTTTCTACACTGACATGTCTTGCTTATTTAACATGTCTTGTATCTCTTGATATATTTCCTTAACCAGAAATCCTTTTATAAAAGGCTTCAGATGTTTTTTATTCAAAGATATAATCTCCATGTTGATACAATCATCACCTAATTGTGTAGGCACAAAAGACATGTTCCCCTTAAAACAAAAAAACAATAGGATGTTTTAGCAAATACTAAACCTGCAATGCACCTGAGCTCAGTTTGTTTTTCATTAAGTACCAAGGACAGAAGAACCAAAAATTGCAAATGCTACACTTTTTTCTTTAATAAAACAACATTAATAGTATACACAGAAATATAGAGAAAATAATGGTAGACATAAAAGAGTAATTTTTTTTTTAAAAAATGATAGTCATTGGAAAATCTTGGGTCAATATGTACACTATCAATCTAGGTGAGTTTCAACACATTATTTGTATTGGAAATATATTTTAAAAATACAACTGAGTTTATTTATATTCAGAGTAAATATCATACATCTGAGAGAGGAATGTATACTGTATATTCTTTACACATGTGGTGTGGATTTTATTCAATAGCTGATACAGAAATACCTATGTGTGTTAAACAATGCATCTGTAACTTGAATGACTGTGTTAAGAGGCTGTAAATACAACTAAATATAGAATGCAAGGAACCTTCTAGTTCCATCCATTTTCCTGCAAATTTCAAGATTCCATTGTTTTTTTTTTTTCTGCTGAGTAGTACTCCATTGTGTAAATATACCACATTTTCTCTATCCATTTTTGGTTGAGGGGCATCTGGCTGCTTCCAGTTTCTGGCTATTACAAATAGTGCTGCTATGAGCATCGTTGAACAGATGTCCTTGTTGTATGAATGTGCTTCTTTTGGGTATATGCCTAGGAGTGGAATTAATTGCTGGACCTTGTGGTAGACTCATTCCCATTTTCTTGAGGAGTCACCATACTGATTTACAAAGTGGCTGTACAAGTTGGCACTCCCACCAGCAGTGGAGGAGTGTTTCTCTTTCTTCACATCCTCTCCAGTATGAACTGTCATTGGTGTTTTTGATTTTGGCCATTCTGACAGGAGTAAGATGGTATCTCAGAGTTGTTTTGATTTGCATTTCCCTAATGGATAAGGATGTTGAACACTTTCTTATGTGTCTTTTAGCCATTTTAGATTCCTCTAAAGAGAATTGTCTATTTAGTTCTGTACCCCATTTTTTAATTGGATTGTTTGGTGTTTTGGAGACTAGCTTCTTGAGTTCTTTGTATATTTTGGAGATCAGCCCTCTGTCAGATGTGGGCTTGGTGAATATCTTCTCCCAGTCTGTGGGCTGTCGATTTGTCTTGCTGACTGTGTCCTTTGCCTTACAGATGCTTCTCAGTTTCAGGAAGTCCCATTTATTAATTGTTGACCTCAGTGTCTGTGCTATTGGTGTAATGTTCAGGAAGTGGTCTCCTGTACCAATTTGTTCAAGGGTATTTTTTACTTTCTCTTCTAAGTGGTTCAGTGTGGCTGGATTTATGTTGAGGTCTTTGATCCATTTGGAGTTAAATTTTGCATCCTGCCACTTTGCTGAAGGTGTTTATCAACTAAAGTTGTTCCCTGGTAGAGTTTTTTTGGTCACTTATGAAAACTATCATATCATCTGCAAATAATGAAAGTGTGACTTTTTCCTTTCCAATTTGTAACCCTTCAATCTCCTTTTGTTGTGTTATTGCTCTAGCTAGAACTTCAAGGACAATATTGAAGAGACATGGAGAGAGTGGACAGCCTTGTCTTGTTCCTGATTTTAGAGGAATTACCCTGGGTTTCTCTCCATTTAGTATGATGTTAGTTGTTGGTTTGCTGTATATTGCTTTTTATCATGTTTAGGTATGTTCCTGTTATTCCTGATTTTTCCAAGATCTTTGTCATGAAGGGATGTTGAATTTTGTCAATGGCTTTTTCAGCATCTAGTGAGATGATCATGTATGAAAAAGGGTACTTGTAACGAGGGCTGGACTGTTAACCTCAAGGGAACAAATTTCATAACCATAGAGCCATTTGCCAGAGTCATTATTTTTTTGCTAAGAGAATCTGCAGAAGTGGCAAAATATATGAAGAAATTAGAGGAACACATAGAGCATTCAAGAATTATTTTTTCTTCTACAAACTGGAAGAACATTCTGAGAATGTCTAGAAATAGCCCATATAAAATCAGTGACTCTGTTTCTTGTTTTATTGTGATATGAACTTAAAATGTCTTCTCCATATTGTAGTCTCTGGTCTAAATACATGTAAAGATATCAAAACCTGTGTATGGACATAATCTTATATTTTCACACCCCAGCAGATATTTTTAACAACTGAACAAGGGGATTTCTTTATTGCCAATAGCATAGACACTGAGATTGACAATTGTAGGGAGATGATAATTATGCAATTAGAGAATTTCTTGGGGTCCAGACCTCTGGTTCCAGTAATCAGGAGTGTTAGCCCCAATTGTATTGCAATTCTAGCTGATTTGCCACTGAATGGCATAACCTCAGTGGAGAAAGTCTCCTAGTTTGCATTTCTACAGCCCTAAGCATTTGAATAGGCCTGCACCAGGGCTGAGAATTGGATCTACTTGAGTAGAGACTGTTTTGAAGTATGTGCTAATAGGGTCTAGAGAGAGGTTGATAAGGAATGGTCCCTGATGTCATGAGAGAACAGTTAGTAAGCAGTTGAGGAAGAGGCTGGAATAAACAGGAGACTCCAGTTTGCAGCATGGGACTGAGAGCTCTCCAAAAACAAGATGCCTGTTTCTGGTCTTTATTGCCATTGGGTATCTAGGAATTTCCAGGTCCATGCTTCCCCATTCAGGACGGACCCTGTGGTGGCTTCTGTAACTTGGAACTGATACAAGCTGGGCTACGCCAGAAAATTAATAAATAGGACCTCCTGAAACTGAGAAGCTTCTGTAGGGGAAAAAACATAGTCAGCAAGACTAAACAGCAGCACAAAGATTGGGAAAAGGTCTTCACCAACCTCACATCAGGCAGAGGGCTGTTTTCCAAAATATACAAAGAATTCAAGAAGCTAGTTGACAAAACACCAAATAATTCAACTAAAAAGTGGGATACAGAACTAAATGGAGAATTCTCAATAGAGGAATTTAAAAATGGCTGAAAGACAATTAAGAATGTGTTCAATATCCTTAGCCATCAGGCAAATGCAAATCAAAACAACTCTGAGATATCATCTTATACCTATCAGAATTGCTAAAGTCAAAAACACCAATGACAGTTTATGCTGGAGAGGATGTGGAGAAAGAAGAATGCTTCTCCATTGCTGGTGGAAGTGCAAACTTTTACAGCCACTTTGGAAACCAGTATGGCGGTTTCTCAGGAAAATGGGAATCACTCTTCCTCAAGACCCAGCAATTCCACTCTTAGGCATATACCCAAAGGATGCACATTCATAAAACAAGGACATCTGTTCACCTATGCTCATAGCAGCATTATTTGTAATAGCCAGAACCTGGAAACCACCTAGGAAGCTGGGAAACCAGCATAGCACTGTTCCAGACCCACTGAACAAGGTTGTCAGTTTGGAGGTTTGGGCAATCTATGGGGTCTCTGGTAGTGGATCAGTATTTATTCCTAGTATACAAATGGACTTTGGGAGCCTACTTCACATAGAGGGATGCTCTCTCAGTCTAGACACACATGGGAGGGTCCAGGCCCTGCTGCATATGATATTACAGATTTGTAGATCCCCATGGAAGGCCTCATCCTTCCTGGGGAGCAGAAAGGAGTTGGGATAGAGGGGTCCTTGGGGAACATGGGAGGAGGGAATGGAGAGGGAACTGGGATTGATATGTAAAAGAAGCTTGTTTCTAATTTAAAATTGGTCTAATTACAATTATAAAAATATAAATATAAATATAAAAACTACATGGCCAATAAAGCTCCCAGAAATAATTATTTTATTTATTCTTTGAGAATTTCATATAATGTGTTTTAGCATAATAATCAGACTTCATAAATTTTTTCTATGCTTATGAAGAACATAGGCCTAAGGAAGAACAACAAATTTCTCTCCATACTCTATCAGGTGAAGAAATGTATTTGAAGTATCTATAGTAAGGATACATAGAACCACTGAGCATTCAGGAAGGAGAAACATCCATCTGCACTAAGTGAAATGTCAGTGCTTAAATATGTGATTTTTATGCCAATTGTGACAGATGAATCAGGCCTTTTGTTTTGAAGGGACCAGCTCCCCATTTCAGCAGCCATAAGAGCATAACATGTGCTTGCCTGACCTTGCCTTGGTCACTAGGAGGTCAGATGCCTCCCTGGTGGCAAGGAACCAATCAGAAGTTATCTGGTGGTGCTATGCTTTATGGCTCTGGGTGTGCTTTATGGGCAAGTGCACAGCAATGACATGTAGAGCATAGCAATTGCCCTGGAGGGGTGCCTATGGACCTTAACAATCAGTTGACCAATCAACACAGGGCAAATCCTCCAAGCCTGGAGGCATACCAATCCTGAGCAGTGCAGGAGACAAAAATCAATATGTCTGACTTTTAATACAAAACTGCACATTAGCTTTTAATATTATTTCAATATAGTCAATCTTCAGAAAAAAATTAAGAAGACTTTTGGAGGGTTTCATGTGCATGTTGTATGACATGAAAATTAACTTGCGTATCTTTCTCTTTGTGTTCCTATTTATGACAATGACATATAGGATTTTTCTAGAAGTTGATAGCAACTGTTACAAAGAGCTAAAGTACTATAATTTCTCTCTACATGTACAGATGGCAGATCAAATATATAAATGAGTACATGAATCAAAATGCATTTCTTCATGCTATAATCAACAAATATCTATTGCAGAGCTCAGAGACTCTGACAGTGATAAGAAGAAAAATTATGGGATGTGTTTGTAAGAAACAATATGAAATCATGTAAAAGTGGAGGTAACAAAAATTTCACAAATGCATAGAGATAGAAGCCTGTGTATATGTTCATTTTGTCTGCACTGTAATATTGAAAGTCAGGCCAAGATGTGAAGGAAGAATAAATCCTACAAAGATTAGAGGATTCAGGAATAAAAACACAGAATACATCTTTCTCAATATTTTTCATGCCTACCAGGATTTTAATATACTGCTATATATTAAAATGTATCTATTATTCTCTCTATAGAGAGCTGTATATATAATACATATATTATTAGTTTATTTTAACAAAATCAAAATTTATACTTTTTTGTTTATTAGTCCTATTTCTTTATAATCTAAACATTTGTTTCAAGGGTTTTATAGTTGAGTGAATAGGGTCTTGGGAAAGAAAAAAATCTTAGTTCACAGTCTCAGTTAAAGACTCTTGCCACTTGAGTCTGGCAAACTAAATTCTTAAAAATGGAGAAAAGGGGTACTGGTTAGACGTTGTACTCATCTTCATCATAAACACACATACAGCACAGAACACACAGAGAGAAAACATTATGGTAAGAAAGTATACATATGGTGAGAAAAATTACACTATGAATATGTAAACAAAATTGATTCAAATGTATATCTTCAGTAACATAAATAATAAGAATGCTACAACTAAAAGCATACAAAACACAGAGAATCTCTCTGTCATTTAAGTATAGACACAGAGAATTTCTGTTTCTGATCAAAGAATTCTACTTCTTAGGGTGTTTTTCAGTGTTGCTGTAACATCTTTTTCCCTCAAGCTGTAGATTAATGGGATTACCATGTGAACTACAATAGTATAAAATACAGAGGATATTTTTCCCCTCATCCCTAGATCCTGCTGAGGATGGTTTGAGGTGCATAAACCCACTTGGTTTAAAGAACAGAGAAACTACAAGTATGTGGGATGTACATGTCCTGAAGGCTTTGCATCTTCCCTCAATAGACTTAATTGAAGGATCCTGGAGAGGATGAAACCATAAGAAGTAAATATGATGATGGTGGGTGTCTTGGCCCAGAATGTTTCAGCCCCAAACCACAGAATCCACGAGGTCTGGTCTGAGTGGGGGAGCGTGGACTTTGGAATTCCTAGTAACCCAAAGGCGATAAAGACCAGACACAGGCATCTTGTCATATTTAGAGAGCTCTCAGTTCTATGCTGCAAAATTGGAGTCTCTCCTTTATTCAGCATCTTCCTGGCTGTAATGTAACCATTCTTCCCTGACCTCAGACCATTTCTCTCCCATCTTCCTAGACCCTATCAGCAGATCTCTCAACTGTCTCTCAACCTGTAGACCTCCCCGCCTGATACTTCCTAACCCTCTCCTCACTGTCATGTAGATCTATCCCTCCACGCTGGTGCAGGACTATTCACTTGGTTACTTCTGTAGAGATGTAAAACTAAGGGACATTCTCCACTGAGGCTATGCTATTCAACATCAAATCAGCTAGAATCTGCAATATAATGTAGACCTGAGATCTGGAGGTTTGGACCCTGAAAAATCCTCTAATACCACAATATTCAACTCCGGACAGGTGGGGACAATGATATCTTTTTCCTCCTGTGATCAACAGTTCTAATTTATTGACAAAGGTGCTGGGACAGGAAAGCTGGAACAGAGGGAGAAGGTCAGAGAAATTGTGGTTGATGGTTGGTGATATTCTCACTACAAAAGGTCAATTTAAACATGTGTCAAGTATGAATCATGGCACCAGCAAATCCCATCACATATTCACCATGCATAAGACACATACACAATGTAGGGGACATGACAGGGTTATACACAAGGAGTTGCAAATAGACACATAGCGATCATAGGCTATTGATATCAGCACATAACATTCCGAAAAGGCAAAAAGAGAAAAGATGTAGACATGGGTTATGCATCACATGTAGAGATAATGTTCCTTCTTAGGATGAAGTTCATCAGCATTTTTGGTGTAATCACAGAAGAATAAGAGAGGTCTGTAAATAACAAATTAAAGAGGAAAAAGAGCATAGGAATGTGAAAGGGTGAATTGAGGACAATTAGCATCATCAAAACTAAATTTCCCAACGTAGTGATCATGTACATTATTAGAAAGAATGAAAACATTGGTATTTGAAGATCAGGCTAGTCTGTTAAACTCATGAGAACCAATTCAGGTACCAAAGAGCAATTTAAAGGAAACATTTTTTTCTGTGTGGTAATCTGCAGAGACAGGCAAGGTGAAGTTAAAGAAGAAGACAGAGTATTCAACAATTATTGTCATCGACAAACTTGAGAAACACACTGAGAATATCTGAAAATGGCCAACTTGAAACCTTTCATGCTTCCATTAATGAATTACATCCCTCATATTAAAGTCTTATTGCCTTAATATAACAAAGAACAGTGTCAACATCTTGCAAATATGAGCCTAGGACTGCCATAGACTAGCATGAAAACTGAAGAGAAAAAAATTCACATAGGCCTATTTGCATGCAGTCTTCTACAGGTCAGCATCCAGTTATGCCAACACCATTTGTTGAAGATTCTTTCTTTATTCCATTGTATGACTTTAGCTTCTTTGTCAAAAATCAGGTGTTCCTAGGTGTATAGGTTAATATCAGGTTTTCAACTTGATTCCATTGGTCTACCTGTCTATTTTTGTGCCAATACCAAGCTGTTTTCAGGACTATAGCTCTATAATAGGGTTTGAAATCAGGGATGGTGATACCTCAAGATGTTCCTTTATTGTTCAGGGTTGTTTTGGCTGTCCTGGGTCTTTTGTTTTTCCATATAAAGTTGAGAATTGTTCTTTTAAGGTCTTTGAAGAATTGTGTTGGGATATTGATGGGATTGCATTGAATCTGTAGATTGCATTTGGCAAGATTGCCATTTAACTGCAGGAAACAAAAGAGCAAGAATCCCAAATTCAGAGAGGTAGGGTGTTAGTTGGGTGGGGGATCAGGGGAGGAGAGGGAGAGGGAACTGGGATTGACACATAAAAGAATCTTGTTTCTAATTCAAATAAAAAAATGGAGAAAAAGATATCACAAACTCAGATTTCCCTTCAGATCTCAAAATAATTGTGGAGACGAGATTCTTTCTCTGTCTGTCCTGGGAATGGACTTTTTCTAAAGTGGGTGGAAAAGATGAGTATAATTGTGGGTCCCTCAGGAAATCAGAATCATGATCCAGGGTGTAATACAATTTCCTCAGCTCCATCTTCAGTATAAATGCTCTCCTCTGAGGAAGAGCCTGGATGTTGTTCTGCCCTACTAATAATCACCACATCCTGCAGTTAAAAGGCCTTTCTCTGCCTCCAGAAAAGACTCAAAGTCTTAATCACAAATAATGTTCTGCAATTCAAAAGTTTTCCCAGGAAAATTAAGTCTGGAGTATATATTCTTTAAAATTGAAACTTTTGAGTCTGAAATATTTTCAGGTATACAGGTAAGTGGGAAAATAAGACTGCTCTAAGGTTTGGATTGAAAATTGTGAGCTCTGAATTCCAGGTTTACTAAGGGCCCTCCTTCTTTTCTCTGATCTTAAAATGAATAAATATTATGTTTATTTTATTGAAGAGATTTTTAATGTATTATGTTCTGTTTGCTGTTTCCTGTTCCCCAACTCTTCTGCGGTCCTCCCCAACTCTCCCTCCTTATAAATGTAGACCTATTACATCTCTCAATATATGATATACTGCAGCAAGTGTCTCCTGTTTCCTTGGAAAATGAGACTCAAGTGAAACCTTCACCCAAAAGCATTCAGAGGGATCAGAGTGTGTTAGGAGTGATTTGCAGCATCTCTGTTGTGGTTCTCCTACTTGTCAGAACTGAAGCCCTCCAGATTCACAATTCTCTGAAAGGGGGCAGGAATCCTTCTCTCAGCGGACTTTCTATTTTTCTTTTAGTTTTACATTAGGCACATGTTTTTCATTCATACCACAGCAAAGGTGAATCTACAGAAGGAATCAGCACTGCAATGTACAGGCATCTTCTTACAATTTTAGTGTTGTGGGGAGGGCTCTAGTGAAGCAATACAGGAGATGGGAGAAGGTTGAATCCTTATTAGTGTATTCTTTTCCTTCATCTTGTGATATTTTTCAGAAATCATAACAAAATTTGATGCCAATTGCTTTCTGACTTAAGATAATCTGATTGTGACCATACCAGTCAATTCTACATAATCCCATTACATGTGTGAAGGACGTATGACTAGTGGGGGCCATTCTCTAATAATATTCTATTTTCTGTTTCTACAGATTTCCTTAGAGAAAAAATGGACTCAGTAAATGTCTCTTTGGTGTCTGAATTCATTCTGGCAGGATTAACAGACAAGCTTGATCTTCAACTACCCTTGTTCTTTGTGTTTCTAGCAATTTATCTGGTCACTATTTTGGGAAATTTGTGTTTGATAATTCTGACTGTGCTGAATTCTAACCTCCACACACCTATGTATTTCTTTCTGTTTAACTTGTCATTTATAGACCTCTGCTATAGTTCTGTGTTCACTCCCCAAATGCTGATGAATTTTATATTAAGGAAGAATACAATTTCTTACATGGAATGTATGACTCAAGTCTATTTCTTTTCCTTCTTTGTTATTTCTGAATGCTATATGTTGACTTCAATGGCCTATGATCGCTACATGGCCATCTGTAATCCACTGGTGTATAATGTTTCCATGTCTCCTAAATTATGCTTGAACCTTATGCTTGGTTCTTACTTTATTGCATTTTCTAATGCTGTAGCTCACACTGTATGCATGCTGAGACTGACCTTCTGTGATGCCAACACCATCAACCACTACTTCTGTAATATTCCTCCTTTGCTCCAGCTCTCATGTACCAGCACATATGTCAATGAACTTGTAATTTTTGTTCTTGGGGGCATCAACATCATTATTTATTCATTAACTATCTTCGTGTCCTATGGTTTCATCCTTTCCAGTATTTTCCACATCAGTTCCTCTGAGGGCAGGTCCAAAGCCTTCAGTACCTGCAGCTCCCACATGATTGCTGTTTCTCTGTTCTCTGGTTCAAGTGCAATTGAATATTTCAAACCCTCCTCAGCTGGGTCTATGAATGGAGGGAAAATCTCTTCTGTCTTTTATACCAATGTGGTTCCCATGATGAATCCTTTAATCTACAGCTTGAGAAACAAAGATATTAAAGTTGCCCTTAAAAAAACCTTGAATAGCAGGATCTTTTGATTCTACAGTGTTGTCTTTATGCCTTTTATTTTGGGAACTATTTATGGGCAATATTTCAGCAGAAGACTTTACCTTTCTTTCCCCTAGAAAATATTCAACTTTTATTTTTATTTCTATTTTTTATTTAATTTATTTTGTTTTTGTTGTTGTTGGCTTGGATTTTGAACTGGCAAAATTCCTGGTGTAATTCCAAATATTATCTGTTCCCTTTTCTATCATAAAAAGAAATTTGAATTCTGTGATTTGATTTTTATATTTTCTGAGTTCATCTTCTTCATTGTTTCTCATTTTCAACATTATCTATTGTTTTGTATTTAAAAATGCTGCCACAGAAAGAACTTACCTATTTCCCACCATTAATTACAAACATATTCTTTTTCCTATTAGACATCAAAACATCTTACAAATGTCAAATGAAGTAACGTTGAGATGGCAGTTTCCACTGTTTGTGGGTTTCTCATTTTGAATGTACATCTTTTGTAATTCAAACATCTGATTCTGTTCTTTTCTGTATATTTTCCACTAGAAAACAACATAACCCTTTTAATTTCCTGTGTGACAGATTCGATTTATTGCTAGTCAGTAGCATAATGAAAACTCTGGAAGTACCTAATTGTCCCAGGTTTAAGGCATGTTATCAGTTCATATTCCTTTTGCATGTGTGTTGTTACTATTTAGGAAATATTAACATAAGAATATAGTACAGTCTTGAATCTTTATAATAGTTTGTCTGTAGGAGACACCTGTGCCTAGAGTTGTTGCAGTGGTCACTTTATTTTGTATTATTCTTTTTGTTTGTTTTCTGTTTGTCTGGTTTTGTGTTTGTTTGCAGTGGAACCTGAGTTCATCTACAAAATTAAAAATGAAATAGTTTGGGTGTTTTAAGTGCCTTAATAATTCAAGAAAAGAAGATCTGGGATAAAAAGCATGCCAACTAAAGTCACTAAAGAAGAAACAAGAATACAGATAGTGGGAAAATAAACGCCTTTCTCTGCAAAGACTCCCTAAGGAACTCTGAAAATTATATTACCACCAGATACTTAACCTTCTTCTATAATTCATTGCTAATATTTCCCTTTCTTTATTAGTCTTTATTCATCACACCCACATGACTATGCATTAGTACTGTTTTGGAAAATGAAGACCAAAATCGCTTTATTGAGAAATGAAGATGGCTATGTTTTTGTGTTCAATTTAGTGAGGACAGTAAAGTCAAGAAGAAAAGAGTGAGCGGTTTTTGAGACATTAGTTAGGATGAAGGCTTCAGAGAGTTCAGTGCAGCCAATGGGAGCCTCTTTCTATGGCCTCTTTTATCTTTAGTAGAACTTCCTGGAAATACTACGAGGACTGAAACATCACTCTGCATAGGTTAAAATGCTTAACCTCATTGACAGGAAAGAAAAATACAACCCAAAGGAAGATTAGGAGACAAATAAATCACTCCATTGGGTTTAACTTTTGTATGAGACTCCCTTATGGAATTTCTCTGAGAAATAAATATCACTAAAATGGATTGTGTTGGCACATTCTAGGTATCAAGGACAAAGATATTATTAACACATGACTGTTTAAAGCACTGTCTTTTTCTCTTCTGTGAATGAATGTGTGTAGAAAAGTGTTTATAGTCAAGAGTTGTTTTACTTTTTTTTTTCAACAAAAAATTGAAAAGTGCAGTGTCTGTGGCAAAGATTTCCATTGTAGATAGAGGTTGTCTTATGAAGTGTATGGGAGGACAGTGGATCCTGTGCATATTTGCAATATAAAAGTTTCTTTCTGTCTAAAGGGAATGATCACATCTCACATATCAATATATTATTATGAACAGTAGCATTATGGTCCGAATGCCTATGACAGTGGGTAGAGATGACTGTGTACACTTCTGCAAAACAGACATTTGCCAGTGTTTGTTGCAGTGAGGTGTACCAGGACAGGTCAAGACAAAACAATCACTCTTCTAACACAAATTGTGAACTTTCCAAGTTTTCTTTTTCCTTACTTGAGCAATATAGAGATAATGAGGCTTCAATTATGTCATTCAACTGTAAAGGAAGCCAGGAAGTTATTTCAATATAGTCAGGATAAGAGATTGTTACATAGAATAATCAACAAAAAAATGTGTGTATCCATCCTTGATGGAGCAAGCACCAGCATGGGTAAGTTAGCAAACTACATAAGAACAAGGCTGAGGGAAAATGTCAGTGTTGAGTGCTTGCTTAATTTGTGTTAATCCTTGGGGTATAATCTGAGTACAAAAAACATAACTAGAATAATGAGATTATAAGCCATATTTTGTTACATAAGCATATAGCAATTATAAACTACACATTCCATGAAAATTTTGCCATAGTAATTGCTTTATAGATAACATTTATATATTCATATATAGATCCTGTTTTTCACCATTAAATGTTAATTCAAAGCTTTGATTGAAGAGTTATTTATGTGAAGAGTGAACAAACTTAAGCAAACATGAAGAAAAAATGTTCAAGTATCTGTGATCAATCTTTATAGTACAAAATGGATCTCATGGAAGCAAAACTACAGAAGCAATGTAAAACTATAGAGCCATCTAAACTCACCTAGAGCAGAGACATCCTGTTCACTGTAACTAAATAGGAGTTTTCACTTATGCTAATTAAAGGAGCAAAGGCTGTGTTCAGTCAAGTTGTATAGATTTTGAATTGCAATAAAATTTTTCTATCTTAAAACTTAGAAGGAGAGCATATTTGTCATTCCGTTTATAGAAATTCATTTTAACCTCTTAAGTTATATAAGTGAATTCTTCTCCCAATTAAAACATTGAAATGCTTCTAAGAAGAATTATTATCATTATAGACTAGGAATCAAATCCAAGGCTTCACTTGTGGTAGTGAGTACTTTACTACTGACATTCACCCCAGGACATTAATTTTCAATTCCACTTACAAACAATGAAAACTTTATGTGGAGCCTAATAATTCCATATACCAAAAATCCCAAATAATAAAATACTGAAAAATTACTGTTCTATTCAAATCAAAGACCTGAAAGTTTCATATAATGAAAATTGCATAACTTTGCTAAAAGAAATGGATGTATAAACACACACATACACACACACACACACAATTCTTTGCTCTTAGCTTAGACATTCCTTGGCTGATATGTTGCTCTCATAGTCATTTAAGTACAGATGCACATGCCTTGCACACTTCTGTGCTAGCATGCACTTGTGCACACATACTCACTGGAGAAAGTATATTCAGCCCCACACAAAAAGTAAATATTGAAGAAAACACTACAGAGATGAAATGTATGCAGATGAAAACCACAAAACAATGCTTAAAGAAATTAACAAAATATAGCCATCAAGAAGCATAACTTTTTGTTTTTTGTTTTTGTTTTTGTTTTTGTTTTTGTTTTTGGTTTTTGGAGACAAGGTTTGTCTGTGTAGCTTTGGAGCCTATCCTGGCTCTTGCTCTGTAGACCAGGCTGGCCTCAAACTCACAGAGATCTGCCTGCCTCTTGCTCCTGAGTCCTGGGATTAAAGGCATGTGCCACCAACACCCAGCCAAGAAGCATAATTTTATAAATTGGTCAGAAAAATGACTACTGTTAGGTTGTCAATATAGACTGTCTTTCCATTCCATTTGGTCCCACAGCAGGTTAGCCTAAATAAACACACAAAGAGTTATATTAATTATAAAATATTTAGTGTATGGCTTAGGCTTCTTACTGGCTAGATCTCTCTTAAGTATTAACCTGTACCTATTCTATATATTTCTACATGGCCTTGTCTTACCATTGAAAGCCTGAAATCCTGTCTTCCCAGTAGCTACATGCTGTCTCCCTGGTGGCTTCTCTCTGCATCTTTTCTTCCTAGAATTTCCTTCTCTGGTCCTGCCTATACCTCCTGCATGGCTATGGTCTAGTCAGTGTTTTATTCATCTACCAATGAGAGAAACATATATCAACAGCATACAGAAGGAAATCCCCATCAGTCAATACCTTCCAAAGATAGCTAACAATATCACCTCTCAGTGACATTTGTTTTTAACAAAATTCTTTATTGGTTCTCTGGAATTTTACAACATCCACAGCTATCTTCCTCACTTCCAAGTCCTTCCATAGATATACCTTACCCTTGTAGAGTGCCCCCCATATTAATAAAAAACAAAACAAGTTCACTCATGTGTCTTTCCAACACCTGTTCACTTGTCATAGTGGCATCAGAGAAACTGTGGTGTGTCACACAGTATATCTTTTTATCCAGTTAGTCCCTCCCCCAAAATGTTCATTGCAATGGGCCATTGGTCTCTGGCACATCATCTTCATTGGATATCCTGAAACTCTTCTTGGATATCCTGCTGTTGCTCCAAGCCATGGAGATCCTGCCATAAGTGCTTAGCAAGACCAGTCCATTCATATACTCCAGTAGAACATAGGATGGCTATATGTTAGGGCAGGCCAACCGAGGCTCAAGATATGGTTCTGGGGGATAGCTGAGCTGGGGGGGCACTGGGGCAGCCTCATCATGTGAGGATTAGAGCCCTATTTTCTATGCCAATGCCATCAGGGTCTGTTCTCCCATGCCTGCCTTGAGGGGAGGGGCCATGCCTGCCAAGTGTGTGTGTGTGTGCGTGGGGGTGGGTGGGCAGCATTCTCTTGGTGGAATGGGGCCAACTCTTCTGCTGCAGTTTCCAGTGAGGGCAGGGTCAATTACCCCAGGGCCAGTCATGTTTGGGGCCAGCACAGCATGGGCCTTGGATTTCAACACACATGTTTCTTACTATCCACCATGGCACAAGGAGACATGGACATCATCACAGACCCCAGCCAAGGCACAAACAAGACATAGAAATGTCCTTAGGAACAACTTGGGTTCTGACATCGCCATGGCCCTGATGGCATCACAGACCATTGGAATCAGTATAGCCCCAGAGGCATCAAAGGTCTCAGGCATGCAGATAATCTCAGGTGGCTGTACATACCTCAGGCATCCACTCATCCACAAGTGGCAACAGGAGGCATGGATATCAACCAAGACTCTGGCTGCTGCTGTGGCATGAACATAGACATGGCCCACAGCAGCTACCCAGCCTAGGCAACACCATAGCTACATGTGGCCTTGCAGACCAACTAGGTTTTCATGACTCTGAAAGCAGCACAGCTCTCAGACACCAATATAGCCACAGGATGCAGTTCAAACTGTGGGTATCCATAAGGCCTTTGGTGGTACCATTGACCATGGATGCCAACAGAGAACCTTGCTGCGGAGGAGCAGGGACCCAGATATGGGTCTTGGTAATGACCTGTAATTGGTTGTCACTATGACCGTAGGTGGCAATACAGGCTACTCAGATTAGCTTAGACCCTGTTGTGGACCAAAGTTTTATGCAGTGAGAGTACAGCACATATTTCAGGGGTCTTCCCACCAGAGATACCTATTGCATGGAGACATAGACCACATTTAGCAAGGCAATGAGGAATATTGTCACCAGAGATGCACATCGATAGAGATATCTTATTTAGCAAGGTGATAATGTATACTGCCTTCTGAATGTGTTCAGCTGTCTTCAGTGCAGACTTCTTGTGTGAAGAACTCTTTCCCTCACATTGCAGCTTGGGGATTTTTTCTACAACACTAGAGAGTGTTAATTGTTTACTGGGCACAACTTTTCCTATATTGTGATATATTGGATGAGTCTTCCCAGATATTATAAAATCATTTATAATTACACCTACAAGGTTTTTAAAATAGTTATCAATTTGCCTTAAATTTTACTAGTTAATTATTAGTTATAGGTATTCATTATTGATTATAATTATTGATTATAAATATAGATTATCAATATGAACACTGACTATCAATATACATTATACAATGTATCATGTAAATGTATATTGTATCATGTAAATGTAAATATCAATATACATTATTGAGTGTTAACTTCAAAATCATTATCATTCCTCCTATCATCTTCAGACTTTTAATTACTCACATTATTCTCTGCCCTAGAGAGATTTACATGTTTCTTAAAAAGGGAGCAGATGTCAGGGGCCATGAGAGATACAGCATGTGTTAACTAGTGTTTACCTGGTTGACTCACCAGATGCATGATTCCTGATGGGGTAGCCCTACTTGGCACAGTAATGTGGTCACTGCCTATTGAAACCATTTGCTGCTGTCTGTAATTTATCTCATGAAACATTTCATAATTCCCTAAGAACTTCACTTCTTCCTTAGAATAGTTTTTGGAGTTTTGTGAGTTTATCTCATGAAAATATTCCATCTCCTGGCCAATATCTGTGGGTGATATAGAAGATGACCTCTCATTGGTATTATAATTTTGATATGTCAAATATAAACTGGGGCATGCCTCATGACCAGATCTATTTGTCCCACAAGGACTGTGGACACTTAATAGCCTGTCTTGTTCTCTTACTCAGAATAACTGCACACAATTAATTCACTTTCACTTCAGAACAATTTCAAACTAAAGGCCTTTGGTAAAACGATCCTATGTTTAAAACCTTATAGCTATGTACAAAGTCAGAACCACAGATGTCCAGCCAAGGGTACTAAGAAAAGTAAAGCATGCCTGTTCTTCACTTGCCAATGTACTAACAATAGATCTGTGTCTTAAACTTATCATTGGGCACTATACCATCCATATTGATTTCAGGTTCTGCTCCTGTGTCCTTGGGAATTTATGTTGCCATGGCAAAGGCTCTGCTTTTATTGCTTAGCTTAGGAATGTGCTTCTGACCAATGAAAAACAAACTTTGTAATTGTTACCTTTTGGCTCAAGCCTCTGGGGAAAAGAGTTTTGGTAGAAAAGAAAAGAGAGGTAGTAGCTGGAGGAAAAAGATGGCATGAATTAGCGGGAATGGAAAAGAATAAGAATGTAGAAGGAATAAGTAAGTAGGAAAATGAAGAAAAAGAAGAAAGAATCAAACAGAATTAGAATTGAGACAGATAATTAAAGCTAAGTAATTATAGATGAATAGGATAAAGAATGAGAATAGAGAACAGTAAAGAGAGTAGAATAAAGAGAAAATGTATAGAATAAATGTGGTATGGGAAGATTCTGACTATAGCACACAGACTTAGATCCTACATGTATTTTAGCAGCTTGTACAGCCACTTTGGAAATCTGTATGGCAACTCCTCAGGAAAACGGGAATCAGTCTACCACAAGATCCAGTAATTCCACTTTTAGGCATATCTCCAAAAGAAGCACATTCACACAACAGGGACATCTGTTCAACTATGTTCATAGCAGTATTATTTGTAATAGCCAGAACATGGAAGCAA
The DNA here is from genome assembly GCF_003668045.3 of Cricetulus griseus. Lineage (NCBI taxonomy): Eukaryota > Metazoa > Chordata > Mammalia > Rodentia > Cricetidae > Cricetulus > Cricetulus griseus. Next base: position 150,646,104 of record NC_048597.1, on the reverse strand, counting down.
CCTAGATGCCCCTCAAATGAAGAATGGATAGAGAAAACGTGGTACATTTACACAATGGAGTACTACTCAGCAGAAAACAAAAATGGAATCTTGAAATTCACAAGCAAATGGATGCAACTTGAAGAAACCATCCTGAGTGAGGTAACCCCATCACAAAAAGATAAACATGGTCTGTACTCACTCATATATGACTTTTAGACATAGGGCAAAGGATTACCAGTCTACAATCCGCACTGCCAGAGGAGCTAGGAAACAAGGAGTACCCCAAGAGAAGACTGCATAGTACCTCGATGAAAGGGAGGGGGATGAGAACCACTGAACAAAGGGGAATCATGGGGTGTGGGTGGAGAGGAAGGAGGTGGGAAGGGAAGAAGGGGGGAGGAGAACAACAGGCCTGAGAGAGGGGAGGAAGAGAGGAGGGCAAGAAAGGAGATGCCTTGATAGAGGGAAACAATACAGGCATGGAGAGAGGTCTGGCACAGGGGAAATATTAGGGGATTCATAGGGATGACCCCAACTAAGAATCCAAGCAGTGGTAGAGAAATTGCCATTGATACCCTTTCCCAATAATGAGATTGGTGTCTACCTTGGTTACCATTCCTAGAGCCTTCATCCAGTAGTTGTTTGAAGCAGATAGAGGCACCCACAGCTAAGCACTGAACCATATCCCTGGAATCCAATTGTGGAGAGGAAGGAGGGATGAGCAAAGAAGCAAAGACAGTGTGCAGAAACCCGCAGAAAAGGTTGACCTGACCTACTGAGAACATGGAGACACTAGTCATAATGCTGCGGAAACAGCATTGGACCAAACAAAGCCTTCTGAAAGTGGGTGCCCACTAGGAGGTCAAGACAGTCTATGGGACCTCTAACAGTGGAGCCAGTCTTTAACCCTAGAGCACAAATGGACTTTGGGAGTCCATTCCCTATGGAGGGATACTATTGCAGCCAAGATACAGCAAGGAGGGCCTAGACCCTCTCCCAAATGATATGACAGACTTTGAAGGTCCCTGGTGGAAGGCCTCACTATCCCTGGGGAGGAGTTTGGGAATGGGTGGGGGGATTGGTGGAGAACAAGGGAGGATGGGAGAGCGAGGGAATGGGGGGATAGATATGTAAATATGAGTAGTAATTAAAGAATTTAAATTAAAATAAAAGTATCAGGTGTCAATAAATGTGAGGATTTTTACATCTAGGTCTATGATTGTATTCCAGGGATTCACCTACCTGGGTTAATGGCAATAACATATGATTTTTATTACTATAGCACTGTAGTAGAACTTGAAATCAGGGATAGTGAAACATACAGAAGTTCTTTTATTATTTTATCTATCCTTTATTTCTGTTTGGGTTTATTTTTTCCACATGAAGGTCTGTAACAAGCTCCCACTTGTTCAGGTCATCTGTTTCTGTGGGTTTCTCCAGCCTGGTCTAGACCCATTTGCTCCTCCCTCCTCCCTCTCTGCAACTGAATTCAAGGAGATCATTGGGTTCAGTTCAGTGTTTAGCTGTGGGGCTCTGATTCTGCTTCCATCAGCTACTGGATGAAGGCTCTAGGATGACATATAAGGTAGTTATCAATCTTCTTATTGGAAAAGGGGGCTTTTAAGGTAGCCACTGGACTATTGCTTACATTGTTAGTTGGGGTAATCCTTATAGATTTATGGTATTTTCCTTAGTGCCAGATTTCCCTTCATACTTATAATACTCCCTCTATTATGTTATCTCTTCTCTTACCCTCCTCTATTCTTCCCCTGACTCAGTCTTCCTACTCCCTCATGTCCTCCTCTTCTGCCTATTCTATTACTCAGGTAATGTTTATCTTTGATGTTGAGGTATGTTTCATGTATGCAACAGAAGGATGGATACTATTTTTGCATGCATACTGTTAGTCTGTGTCTTTTTATCAGGAATTCAATCATTAATATTCAGAGACATAAATCATCAATGATTGTTAACCCCTGCTATTATGTTGGTAGTGGTGGTAGTTTGTGTCTTTGTGTGTGTGTTTCCATTTTTAGGGATTTCTGGTGTGAGATTATTTATTGCCTGTATTTTTATGGGTACAGTTAACATCCTTGGGTTGGAAGTTTTTTTTATAGAATCTTCTGTAGTAATGGATTTGTGTACAGATATGTTTAAATTTGACTTTATCATGGAATATCCTGTTTTCTATTCATATTGATTGAAATTAATAGTAGATGTGCTAATATTGGCTGACACCTCTTATCTCCTAGAGTCTGCAAGATATCAATCCAGGTCCTTTTAGAGTGGTATTGACAAACTGGGTGAATTCTAATAGTCTGCATTTATATATTACTTGGTTTAATGCTTTTTACTCTTTAATGTTATGACTTTGTTTTCTGTTTTGATTATTATTTCTTTTCTGATCTTATCTATTTGGTTTCTTCAAGATTCTTGTATTTTTATAGTTATGTTCTTCTTTAGGCAAGGACATTTTTTTCTATGAGACTCAAAGAACGAGATGGACTGCCAGTATCACAAATTAACACTGTTTATCTCCTGTCTTCTAAGATTCTTTGGGCTGAGTGAAGACAGAAGGGAGGAGAAGAACAGCAAACAACAAAGTGCCCAAAAAAACAATGGGAATCTGAGAACAGGTATAATATAAATCATTTTCTAGCTCGGATACTATTCTTAACTCCGTGATATAAAATGCCTACTTGGGAAGCAGACACTGGAAGCTCTTTCAAAGATAGTGTCCCGGGGACCCCTGGTTTAGGAAATCCAGCTTGACTTTCAGCCAGGCTTCTCTAGTCATTTCACTCAGACATTGTAAACTCCCAGATTACTGATGTATTTCTGTCTATCTGACACCTTGACTGGGGGCTTTTTTACTAGCAATCTCACCCAAGGAGATGCAGTGTTCTGCCCCTAACTGTACATGAGGAACTCTAGCTGGCTGCCTCAACTATGCTTTCCTAGTCACTTCTGAAAGATGTTGTAAGTTCCAGATTTGATGACATTTTGTGCCTACCTGCTGTCTGCTAATTGTTCTTAACTTTCTCCCTCCCGTTGTAGATTTACCAAGCTTATTCATTTGCAATTTACAGTAGTATTACCTAGGTAACTGCTTAGAAAAGAACTGGTTTCTCCCTCTATTCCTCTCTGTTTATTTGGGAATAAGACTTTCTCATTGAGCTTGCAGGTCACCCATTGTCAAGCTGGGCTTGCTAGTGAGGTCCTGGGATCTTCTCTCTGTGTCTGCTAGTGCTGGGATAATAGGTAACTCTAATACCAACTTAATGTATAGACTCTGGGTTTCTAATCTCAGGTCCTCTGCTAGTAAATATGCAGTTAACCCACTCTGTCATCCCCCATCCAACTTTTTTCTTTCTAGAGTTAATTTTCTCAGCTATTTTCCCATAGTGGCAGAAAAGGAAAAGAAAGAACATTGATGGACATAATCATTTCAATTCTAGCTGTTCTTCTCTAATGCTCCTTTTGAATCTGGTTAGGAACCTCATAGCACAGGCTAAGTCTGAGGACATGCAACCATCTCAAAAGTAAGAAGAAATATTGATATCCTAGTATTTACTAAACAAAGTTACTTAGGTAATGAAAATAAAGATATGTAGTCATCTTGGCATGGAGTCAAAAATATTAGCAGAATCTACCCAAGATATCCATAGCCATTCTACAATAGTGCAATGTATAGATTTTGTCTTTGATTTTTTGAACTTGCATTTATCATTATGTTGCCTTTCAGTTTTCATTCTAATCTCTGTTGCTTCAAATAGAATATCACCTTTTTTCTGAAGATCCTGTAAAACAAAGAGAGTAGAAAACAATAATGCAGATTATTAAATCAGGCATGGCGTAGGATCAATGTTACAGTGCTTATTCAAAATTTCATGCCACTTATTTTATTGTAATTTCTCTGTAAATCTTCAAGTGTCATTCTGCATATGACATGATGGGAGACCATAATAATTCCTCACTGGTGAAATGATGGGATAGTATATCAGATCCAATGGGCTCTGGAATAGATTAGCAAGCCTGGGCAGATAGCCTTTATTGTTATGAGAAGAATGAAAAAGGTAAAGATAAAAACCAAATGCTATCTCTGCCAAGGGACATGGGAGGGACATAGTCATAATAAAGTGATACTCTTGATTCTTGGGTTGCAGTCTCAGAAGACAAGGTCATCGGGAGTCACAGACAGTTTCAGAAAACTATTGGCAGCTTGCACTAGCATGGGGTTGGAGGAGTCTGTGAAGAAGGAAAACAAGGGTCAGAACTGTACTATAGGGGAAGAGGGGGCTTTTTCATGAGCCTTCTCAATTATTCTTTACATCCCATTCAGCCCTGATTTAGATACCTGTAGTACCATGGATTTGCCCCTTGACTTGTACTGAGTCTCCTTTATTGTTTTGTGTCAACAGGAACCCAGCAATAAGGATACAACAAACCTCCAGGAGTACTAGTTACATGTCTAGGGTTACTCTTACTCAGCTAAGCATCCACATCTATGTTCCTTCCCTCTGAACAGCTTGTCCCAGTCACCAACTGCATATTTCATCATAATCCTGAAGAGAAAGGATTAGCTAAAAGGACAGAAAATGCTCTGAGATACCATTGTAGGGGCAACTATGGGGACTCACCCTCTGGTACACTTACAGGCATAGCTCTAAAACTAACCTGGGAAGGAGAGAGAGATGGATGCTTTGCTCTTACCTGCATGGTCATGGAGCCAGGCCACTGCCTTCCTTTCCAGAAGTTCCCACTCACACTTCAAGTCTTTGCCATTGGCATGCAGCCAGAGCACAGCCAGCACTGTGGCCCAGACTGAGGGGTCCTGATCCTGCAATACAGACAGAAACTTCTGTAATGCTTCAGGCAGGGCAGGAAGCTACTGAAGAGGATGTAGAGAGGTTTTCTAACTCCTTCCTTGCCATTCCCTAATATGCTGCTACTTGGAATTCCCTGACCCATCCTTACCATGCAGATGGACAAAGCCTCAAGACAACATCCCATTACCACTTAGAATAGGACTTATGTTGTAAATCCAGTGTAAACCGCATCACATTTTGCAAGACACCCCAAACACCCAGTACATGAATGATTAGGCTGTACAAAGAGAGGGAATTGTATATATATGAATTCTTTTAAGTTATTGTGTTCATTAATTTTCTTTGTATCCTCTTGTGCCAAAAAATCCCCCACAAAAAAACCCAAAACTAAACAACACAACAACACATTGCCCTAACAAAGAATTAAAAGCACATTTCAAAGCACAAATCCAATTACTACAAAAGATAAAAGATTTTTCTAAATTAGTTCTTTAGTAATGATGGATACTGGAATGTAGGCCCAATATTAGACACCACTCATATTTCTGAGAGGGCTGCTTAAGTTAAGGTAGTAAGAATCCAAAAGCATGTTGCTCAGGACTAGATGCAAAGCCCATTCTGATTTTTAAATTGTGGCTCTTGAGTGGTCTCAGCTTTGGATAGATGACTTATGAAAATCCATAATCATAGCCCAAGAATGAAGCTTTTCCTGAGGTATTTTGGTTCAGATTTTTTGCTTCACATTGCTTGAGGCCACATGACACTACTTCTTTCTGTGTGCAATTGTTATCAAGTGAGTTTGCATGTCCTCTCAAATAGCCAAGGATTAAGAAATAAAAGCAATCCTTGACTCTTGCTCCCCAGACTGATAGCTGGGAAACCAGCATGGGACTGATCCAGAATCCCTGAATGTGGGTGTCAGTGAGGAGACCTTGGAAATCTATGGGGCCCTTTGTAGTGGATCAGTACTTATCTCTAGCATAGGAATGGACTTTGGGAACCCATCCCTCATGGAGGGATACTCCATGAGCCTAGACACAAGGGGGTTGGCCTAGGCCCTATCCCAAAGGATATGACAGACTTTGGAGGTCCCCCCTATGGAGGGCCTCACCCTCCCTGGGGAACAGAAAGGGTATGGGACAGATGGGGTATTAGTTTGGGGGTGGTAGTGGAGGAGGGGAGGGAGAGGGACCTGGGATTAACATGAAAAATAATATTCTTTTTAATTAAAATAAAAAATAAATAAAATGGAAAAAAGTATAGAGCCGTTATAAGAGGTGGAGACATTTAGAGGCTGTTCTTAGTCTGAGTGAAGCTTGTACTTCAGAAAGCCAGCCTCTCTCCTCCGAACTCAGGGCACCAAGTTCTCCAGGTGCCCTGAGACCAGCCCACCTTTACCCCCCAACAAGTGGGGATAATATGTGAGTATCTGTTAAAAGTCTATGAAGATAAAGTCCGGGAGGAGTACGAGCAGATCCTCAGTACTACCTCACAAAACAGTATGAATCTTTTGTGAAATTCACACATGATCAGATTATGCAGTGATATGGGACAAGGCCAACAAGCTATGTATCCTGAAGCCTTCTTGCCTATCTGGATACCAGGTGTGACCTAAATTTATGGCTGCTGTACACTTTTTGCAACTGGTTTGTTATCACATTTCAGCTCCAACTTTGCATCCTGAGAGCACTTAAATGTTTCTGCAGATTCATTTTATACAACTTGAAAGACCTTAAAACTTTCTGTTTGCCACAAGCATAACTTTCTTTTCTGCTCATCCATGAAACAGCTGTAGCCTACTGTGATAGGTTTTCCAAACAAAAGTACCTGGAGCAGCAGGTTAGCAAAGAATGCCTTCAGTGGCACTCAATAAGTGGAGTTTCCCCAAGCATAGCTCTGTGAGAAGTGTGTGAGACTGTGTGTGTGTGTGTGTGTGTGTGTGTGTGTGTGTGTGTGTGTGTGTGTGTGTGTGTGTGTGTTTTAAGTTATTATTTGTATTGTACAAAACATTTTTTGATCTTGGGGATTCTGGCTGTGAATTTGATGCATGGCAATTATGGTTAGAAACATTTTTTGGTCTAAAGAATATCATTAATGTTTGGTGACAATATAAGTTGTATCAGTGGATTGTATTATGTGTAATTATTATCGTTAAATACAGGGACTGTTTTCAGGCACAGAATTTGAATTATAAGTTAAGATGGACATTAGACATGATTATGATGATGCAGGGAAGGTCTGCAGTCCTGAATCTGCAAATACATGGTGAGAAATTAGAACAAACTGGAGACAGGTCATCAATAAAAGCACTCTGCCTAGCTGTGCTGGAAAAATACTTTACTCCAAGACTTAAAATACCCTGTGGAGTCATTCATACAGTCACGGAGCTCCCTGGGCACTGGACTTCTACAGGGAAAAAGTTCTCCCCTGGAGCAGTACATCAGGGTGTGCTCGGAGCATAACAAAGGAGAGTGCATGACTGGGCCAGGCCTTGCAGCACTGCTACTTGGGAGGAGCCACTTCACCTTCTCATCATTTTCAACAAAGAATCTGGATCTTTTGTCCAAGTTCTCCCAAACTCCCCTAAGGTGTCTGTGTTCAACTGTTGGAGCTTGGTTTTGGCACCTCCCTGCCTGAAGTTACTTGTTCTCTACCTTGGTCCCGAGCCTGTGAGTAGAAAGCAGCCTCTGTTTTGAGGAGGTGGGAGTTACGTATACATTTATTTTTACTGTGACTTGTCCAGGACCACATTTAACAAAATGCCTTGTTTCCTTTGGTATTGTTTTTGAAAGGAAAGTTTTATTAAAATTGTTTTAGTTTGAATATAGAATAGTTTTATTAATTACGGCTTTATTTTGGAAAACTCATGAGTTTCAATTCAAATGTTTGCCAATGTCTTCTAAAGTAGGGTGATGCTCAGAGACAGTTGTTGAGAACTCATGGCTTAAGGACATATCTGGGGTATTCACATTTGAAGATTCTTTATTAATGAATGCCTTTGACTTAAATCTAACCAAAAACTGCAACATTATTCTTTGTACATTTTCATTATATAGTGTTAGCAAGCATAGTTGCAAACAAATAAAATACTTAAGTAATAAAAAATGTTAAAGGTATTACCATTTTGTCAAGCAGCCAATGTGAAACAATTTTCATGAAATATCTCCATTGTTTCACCCTAAATATTTAAGTCCGTTTGTATTTTACAGCATTGATAACTCTATTGACTAAAAATTTACATCTCATTTTCATTCACCACATATCACAAGCTTAATAGCCAGGCATGACTAGAAGATATAGTACAAGTAGTATAACTATAGAATATGTAAAGTATATTTATTTGAATCTCACATTTTAATAACTCAGAAGTGTATTTATCCTTGATGATTTGGTATATGTTTTTATGAAGAGATTTTTTTCAAATATTATTATAAGATCCAGAATATGAACTTCAAACTCTGGATAAGGTTTATTCCTTATTTAGCATATATGAGAACATTAAAAAAAAAGAGATACAGGGACTGTTATTGGAGTCTCAGTGGACAGGACATCCTAGAATTGAATCTAGTTCTGCATTGGCTAGTGCAGAGTATTCATATTCTTAATGTTTTATTTCTTTATCTATATATAACTACATGAATAGTACCTACCTTAATTGACTGAATTGAGGAAAAGTGAGTATATTAATACTAAGTGCTTTAAAAATTATCTTGTACAGAATGAAGATAAAATTTTTTTTACAAATATATCTAAGGGAATACTATTAACAAAAAAACACTTATTTTCCCATTAATGTCCATCTGTCTGACCATGCCTTACAGCAGCTAAGCTACTAATTCCATGTTCCTTATGTTAGGCTTAATTTGAAATAATTTTATCCACTATATATTACACATTAATTTCAACTTTGCTTTATCTATATTCTTATTTCTCAGCTTGACCCTGGTTTATTTTAATTGTAATTATGTTGCTAGGATGATGAAGCACACTCTGTTTCCTCTGTTACACTTTGCATCTCACCTTGGCAGGATTTGCAGCCTTTATGTCTTCCAAACTAGTGCCCAGGATCTCAGTCAGTTCCTCATCCAGTTCCCAGGAGCCATTTGCCTTTTGGAGGGAAATCAGGTGCAGAATGGCATTTTCTCCAAAACCTTTGTGAAAAATGAAAGAGATATGACAGGGGAAATTATGGATCACAGCCTAACTGAGGCAGTCTCCTGAAATAGGAGGCTGTTGTGAGGGTTCTGCAGGATGTCCACTGACTATTCCTAATCTGTAAGGGATGACCAGTTGCTCTGGGTTCTGAACACAACAGCAGCAGAGTCTGCTGGGGTCAAGTCCTAATGACAGGTGGACTGTGTAAACAGAGATTGTCAAGGGGACTCAAAGAACTAGAGGCTACTCAATTACAGTAGCCTCTGGACTGTATTGTAGATTAGTGAAGCTAGACTCATTCTGGCAAATACACAGGAATATCAAACCTCTCCTCCATCCTGCTGCCTCAGGTAAGTTGCCCCACAGGTAGAGAAAGGTCTAAGATGAAGATCATGGAAGGTTAATTTATAGCTACCATAAGTCAGAGACATAATCTGAGGTCCAATTCACCTTTGTGGTCATTTTGCAACTTGGGATTCTTGGTGGAAAAATCTGAGTTGTTCATCATGCTCATGGATTCTGTATCTTCCATACAATCCAATGAAAAGTAGCCTTCACAACATACATCATCTGTGATGAACAAAGATTGCTGAGAAAACTTGTTCTAGAAAGAAACTCCCTTATTCTGTAGAGTATGTGTTCATAGACCTCTAGGGATGCCTACCATATATTTCATGACCTTTTGATGAAATATCTTCACAAAGTATTGAATATAGTTCCACTTTTGAATCATATGATGGCCTGGAACCTGAAATACACAAATGAACATTGGAGACTGCAACATCCTCGTTGTTCTGTACCAATCAGAGATTTTTTTTTTAAGTGAGGATTAGAGGAGAGCAAGACAAGAGATAACACAATAGAGAAGGCATTATAGGTTTAAATAGAAATCAGGCACTGGGAAATATCTGGAGATCTATCACGATGACACCAACTAACAATCTAAGCTACAGAGGAGAGGCTACCTTAAATGCCCCTTCTGATAATGAGATTGATGACTAACTTATATGCCATCCTAAAGCCTTCATCCAGCAGCTGATGCAAGTAGAAGCAGACACCCACAGCTAAACACTGAACTGAAATAGAATCCAGTTGCAGAGAAGGAGGAGTGATAATCAAAGTGGTCAAGACAAGGCAGGTGAACTCTGCAGAAACAGCTGACCTGAACAAGGGGGAGCTCTTACTCTCCAGACTGAAAGCTGAGAAACCAGCATGAGACTAATCCAGACACCATGAACATGGGTGTTAGTAAGGAGACCTTGGGGATCTATGGGGCTTCTTGTAGTAGATCAGTACTTATCCCTAGATAGGAATGCACTTTTGGAGCCCATATCACATAGAGGTATATCTCTGAGCCTAGACACTCAGGGGAGGACCTAGGCCCTATCCCAAAGGATAGGACTGACTCTGAGGATCCCTTATAGAAGGCCTCACCCTCACTGTGGAGCAGAAAGGTATGGGATTATATAGGGTGTTAGGTGAAGGGGTTCAGGGAAGAAGGGAAAGAGAGGGAACTGGGATTGACATGTAAAACAATCTTGTTTCTAATTTAAATTAAAAATGGAGAAAAAGGGGAGGATTAGAGACATCAAATCCACCATCCATAGTAACCTCACTCACTAATCAAAAATGCACTATTCACCATGGTGGCCTCCTTCTGATATTGACACTCACCATCTAACCCCTCTTTCAACATCCTATTGAATCTTCTGGAACCCCTGACATGAGCTGAGCAAACACAGTTGAAGATCACATGCAGTACAGAAGATTCTTCCAGATACATCTTGATGTAAAAAGAACATTTTTTGTCTCACAAAGTTATTTTATCTTTGTTCCTTTCAAAAGATCAATGGCACCCTAAGCATCCAGGTTCACAAGGCTAGGATAGCAATTGTCTAAACCCAAGAATATTATCTTCTCTATCATCTGGGTTCTCTTCCATATATCCTCACTACTATCAACTGCCAACTATTTAAGTCAGCTAACATCAGTACCCACAGTACCAAAATGCCACCCTACAAGGTCCCAGTGCAATCCAAGCTCTTCCACAAATTTGAGAATTTTCACCATTCCTGTAAGTAGACCAGGCAATATCTTAATGGAAAGGTCTTTCCTTCCTCAGATGCAATAACTATGACTCTAACACACCTCTCCCATACCCTCAAGATATAGGTTTCGTACAGAGCTGTTTACCAGAAATATTGTAATGTTATTTTTAAAATACAACACCCATATTTTTAGTATTTTAACTATGGTTTTCTGTTTTAAACTGGTCATTGATATGAAGTGTACTTTCTAAGTCCCTTATTCTTCTATTTTTCATATATATTGCACTGTTTCATTCTTTATTTTTCAATCAACCTAAACATCAATGCAGCCAAATGCCTCCATTATCAATATCTTTAATTATAGCCATAATTTCTAATCATCAGAACTGTTACAAAATCCTACATTAGAAATCAATTCAGCACTCCACCTATTCCACTATTAAGTTTAAGTTGATGACAGTTGCTGTAAATTATTCAGAAAATCGAGGCCTCTAATTAGTGATTATGTTAACTGAAAAAAAGCATCAAATACAACTAGACCCTCTGCCTCCCCACAAAAATGACACACATTTCTGTTTGTTTGTTTTGTTTTTCATTAACTAATAACTCCTTGAAGCACTTTGAGATCTCCATCTTTTTCTTAATCCACTCTTCTACCACTAATATTATTAGATGTAATCTAGTCATCTGCAATCCATGTATCCATTGATTAAATATCAAGAACAGAAATTAGATTTAAAGTAAATTATTTCATTATTCAATGTTCATAGATGCTTCTGCATTGTAATGTGTCCTGATGTTCTTCTGTACCTCTGTAATAAATCTCTTTCACAGTTGGACTTACTTCTCAGGAAAATTTAAAGGAAGCCATAAATACTATTTGTGGAAGGATGGAGAAAACATGGAAAATTTAAGAAATGTAATTAAAATTAAATTCATGAGATTTGGGAAATTATCGTTGTTTATATTATGCACTTCAATAGCTAATAATCTTTATAAGAAAGTTTACATTATAATAAAACTTACCAGAGCTATATTGGCATAAGGTAGGCAAATATGAAAAAGTCATTGGCCTTGGAATCACTCTGGGAGCCAAAGGCCCCTGTACGGGCTGGTTGAGCTCCTTGTTTACAGCAATGAAAGCTGTGAAGGAGCTGAGGACTCCAGACTGAATGCTGATGTTCAACACATCCTCCTTTTCTCCATCTGATGTCTCATGGGAGCCCAAGTCCTTCATCTGAATCAAGGACTTTGCAGCCAACCGATGAATGGTGAAGCTGAAAGAAGACAGCACAAAACTAAGGAAAAGTAACTGCAAACCAAGTATCAAAGAATCCTAAAAACTAGTGACTGCAACTGAAAAGGCATGCAGACACAAAGGATTCAGATGAATGAATCAGAAAACGAAGAGTTTAGATGAAACCGCAGAAGTCAGTGAAAGGAATGGTTAAAACATCAAGAATGGGAGAGTAAGGGAATTGTCCTGGTTTGAATAGGCATGGCCTTCACAGACTCAGGTGTTTCAATGCTTATCCAATAGGGAGTGGTGCTGTTAGGAGGTGTGGCCTTATTCTTATAGGTATTTTGGAGGAAGTGTGCCACTGTGGAGGTCGGCTTGGAGGTCTCAGATGCTCAGACCACAGAAATAGCTTATGCATCATCTTGATTCAGTGTGGTGTTCTTTCTCTGTTGTCTTCAGATCAAGATACAGAACTCACAATTCCTTCTCCAACAACATGCCTCATTGCCACTATGCTTCCTGCCATGACAATCATGGTCTAAACAACTTTACTGTATGCCAGACTCAATTAAATGTTTTCCTTTATAAGACTTGTTATGGTCAATGTGTCACTTAACAACAACAGACGCCTTTAGCAAGTCAGTAAGTGAAAGGAGAAGACAAGATACAAGAGAGGTGGGCAAGAGCAGGATGGAGAAGCAAAGGTGAGTTCTTACCTGGCATTTGTCTTGGGTTGTAGGGAAAATGTCACCCTGTTTTCAAGACTCTTGCCTTTGAGGGTATACTTGAAGCACACTTTTCCTGAGCTCTCCACTTGCTGCAAATAAGACAAGAGCAGGAGTGTCAAAAGAGACAACAAGGTAAATGGTGAGAACTAGAGAAGCTTTTCAGCTCAGTGAATTATCACACTAAGAATCAAGTAGCATGGCATGAAGGAGAGGATAGGACGCTGGCTGCCTAGCAAGTAACATATCTTGCTGAATCCCAAGGAAACAGCACTGTTATTAAACTATTGATACAGTGTCTCACTGAGTAAAAGAATAAAAATTAATAGATACTTACAGGCATAGTCCCAGTGAGTTGGGCATAGATGATTAATCTCTGACCCCTAAAGATGACAGTCTGCTCTGAAGAAAGCATGCTAGCTGACAGCCCAGGAGGCAATTCCCAGCTCACAGAAATGTCTTCCACTGAACAGTTTAGAGCAAACTTCAGAGACCCAAGAGCCTGTTGGAAAAGAGAAGAGCCAGTCATATGTACTCACCAATGCTAAGAGAAAAATGCTATTCTTTCTCTCATTATATGTATGTAAACTTCCACTTGAGAGATGTGAAAGTGTAGGTGTGTGAGAGAAATTATTTAACAAGTAGACTTCTGAAAAAGTGAGTTTAAAAAAAAGGATAGGAACAATTTGGAGGAGAAAATTAGACATGATCAAAGATGTCTTGAATTTTCATATACTAATGAAGGAATGTGAACTTAGCATAAAATTGAGTCTATAACACACACACACACACACACACACACACACACACACACACACACACTTGTTTATATTTTCTTTTGTGTCTTTTGCATGGAGAATGTATTTCTACTGAATTACTAAGAGTACAGACTATAAGCTCAGACAGAGCAACTAAAATTTTTAACTTCTTTATCTCTGGTCTTCAAAACAAAAGCCCCACCCTCTTTATCTTCTCTTTGGATTCCCAACTAATGTAGTCAGATGCCAGTCTTTTGACATTAAAATTGGTTCAATTTTTTACTATGGTATGAAATAGACTCACAAAGTGTATGGCCTGAGACTCACGAAAGTGTCTCCTTTGCAGCAGGGTTCCTGTTGTGCTTCATAGTCACTCTGGACTTGCAACTCTGGTCCCTTAGCCAGTTCTCACCTTGGTCTGCATCCTGCCCTTGCCTGTGATAAACTCTGCAGTGCCCCCGGATACCCGGGCAATGCCTTTGATTAAACTGGTGGAGGCTCCTTCTCCAATACCAAATGAGAAACATCTGCAACAGTGAAATGATGAATGTTAAAATGGACCCTCCATAGCACAATTATCACTTCATATAGGATGCTAAAAAGCTCAGGAGGAGATAAGTCTGTAACTTCAAAGTCAGTGTAAAGCTAATATTTTTTCAGAAATCAGGCTTTATTTCTATGAGCTTTCAGAAATGCTTAAGTAAGTGACACAATTTAATGTCACAAGTCTTTTTCAGAGAAAGGCTCAGTTTCATGTTGTTAATGAAGATCAAGTGCTCAGAGAATTTACACAATATGTTCTATTTTTTCCATAAATTTCCTCCAAAAATATCTAATACTAAATTAAATATATGAAGATATAAATATTCTTCAAAATTTAAATAATCAAGTAAATGCACTGACACTTTGGCTGATACATTCAGTATCTGTGGACTTTTCATTAATGTGAGTAGTCAGCCACAAATCCTGTGATATGTGACCCTAGAATTAGGGTAATCAGCATGTAAGCATGAGGATCAATGTTTAGATTGTAGATTTGTCCCTCTAGGGAAGAAGAGGTGGGGGAGGAGAACAGGAGGACTGAGACAGGAGAGGTATAGAAGAGGGCAAGAAAACAGATGCCTTGATAGAGGGAGACAATACAGGTATGGAGAGAGGTCTGGCACAGGGAAAATGTTAGGATATCCACAGGGATGACCCCAACTATAAATATAGGCAGTGATAGAAAGGATGTCATTGATGTCTTTCCCCTAGAATGAGACTGATGCCTAACTTTGTTACCATTCCTAGAGCTTTCATCCAGTAGCTTTTTGAAGCAGAAATAGGCACCCACAGCTAAGCAATGAGCCATACTCCTGGAATCCAGTTGTGGAGAGGGAGGAAGGATGAGCAAAGGAGCCAAGATGGGGCTGCAGAAACCCACAGAAACAGTTTGAGACCCTAGTCATAAAGCTAATGAACAACATTGTACGAACCAATACCTCTGAATGTGGGTGCCAGGTAGGAGGCCAAGACAGTGTATGGGACCTCTAACAGTGAAGCCATTCTTTATCCCTAGAGCACAAATTGACTTTGGGAGCCAATTCCCTATGGAGGGATTCTATTGCAGCCCAGATACAGCAAGGAGGGCCTAGGTCCTCCCCAAATGATATGACATTCTTTGAAGGTGCCTGGTGGAGTGCCTCATTATCCCTGGGGAGAAGTTGAGTGGGTTGGGGTAAGAGTTGGTGGGGAACATAGGAGGATGGGAGGGCCAGTGGATGGGGGGATAGATATATAAATATGAGTAGTAATTAAAGAACTAATAAAATCAACCAATAAAGCAGTCACTATTGTTTTTAGCATTTTCAAGTTTATTGAAAAGACAAGCTAAAGCAGCCCAGATGCCTCTCAACAGAAGAATGGATAGAGAAATTGTGGTACATTTACACAATGGAGTACTACTCAGCAGAAAAAAAACAATGGAATCTTGAAATTTGAAGGAAAATGGAATGCACTCAAGAAACCATTCTGAGAGAGGTAACCCAATCACAAAAAGACAAACATGATATGTACTCACTCATATGTGGACCTGCTTTATGATACATAGTAGTGACCATGCTTTATCAGAGCTGTTTATAATGATGTTGCTCAGAATGGTTTCCTCCCATATGATGACTGAGAAACTAATTAAAAAAAATGGTGCCAGGTACCACAAGAGTAACAGAACTGTGCTGTTTTCTGGGATTTTGTTTTTCACTTTGTTGTTGTTGTTTGTTTGTTTTTTTGTTTTTTTTGTTTTTTTTTTAAATGAAGTGTGCTGGATGTCTCTACAATTTTTTTCAAATGACTGTAGAACCTGGAAAAGCTGTTGCTGCTATTGATGCATAACATATTGCCATTATATATATATATATATATATATATATATATATATATTAATTGAAACTCAAATATGTGATGAATCCAAAGTGTTTCAGTGAGTGCTCACCTGTGCATGCAAATTTGATTTCATCTTTAGTAAGTGGTAAAGCTATATGCTTGCCAAAAAAAAATAAGTGACACACTGGAAGACAAATGTCACACAATTTCAATTTTATGGTAACCTAGAAATGATGAACTTATGGGAACAGAGAGCAGAATTGTGGCTATTAGGCTTCAATGTGGGTCTTTTAACAATGGGAAAACGATTGGTTTAAGGATATAAAACTGCAGTTGGACAAGAGGCATGGACTCTGTGATGTCTTGAGGTCTACTGAGAGCATGATAAATATGGTTGATAACAATATGCTATATTTTAAAAGTTGTGAGATAGTATACTTTAAGTGTTCTCAAAACAAAAATGAATATGTGTGATATAACATGTTAATTGGTTTAATTTAGGGATGCCATTGTGAACATACTGTATTGTGTATCATAATTCTGCATGATTTTATTTATAAGCTAAATAAATGAATGGAAAAGACAAGTTGATTATTGGAGTTTCCATGCTTTTGTCATGCAGACAACCTGGAGGTGAAAGTCACAAACTCTTAGATTCTGATATTAAAGAACTCACATATAAGATTCAAGAAAAAAACTGAGTTCTACTCACAGAAATACTAGATTGGATTATTCATCCCAGGGAAAATTAGATACCTATAAACAACAATTTTTAAGAATTTGTGTAAAAGCAGACAACTACCAAGACAATAGGCTCCAATGACTGCTTATAGACATGAAGCTAGAATCCAAGACCTAAAAATGAAAAGAAGAAAAGAGTGGCATTCATGGAAGACTGAACAGCCAGGCAGTTTCAGAGTAGTAGGAAAACTATAGAGTTCTGTGCTTTGAGGGTGGTAGATATCCCTGAAAACACCTGAGAACTTTTCACAGAATAATGTAAAAATACTAATACCTAGGAGGTAGAGATACCTAAGAAATGATGCAGCCATGAACTTCATCACACTTTAGATGGAATAACACTGTCAGTTTCTAGTCTAGGCAAACACTGAGCGCACAGAGTAAGTATATTAGGGGAAAAATACCATCTGAATACCAATAGTCCAAAAATACCTACTAAGTCATCTATGTCTGAAAAGCATATTGGCCACTTCAAATAAATAATTAAGAAAGAAATTTTTTCATAAACTAGGAAAAGGGCATCATTTTTGACATCAAGTTTGCATAGATACCAAAACTTCACAATATACAATTTATAGGATTACTTCCCCATTAATAAATATTGAATCAAACTGAAAATCCTGATATTAATCGGCATACCTACAAACACCTGATTTTTGACAAAGAAGCTAAAGATATACAATGGAATAAGGAGAGCATCTTAAACAAATGATGCTGGCATAACTGGATGCTGGCATGTAGAAGACTGCGGTTAGATCTATATCTATTGCCATGCATAAAACTTATGTCCAAATGGATCAAAACCTCAACATAAATCCAGACACTTTGAATCTCTTAGAGGAGCAAGTGGGAAGTATCCTTGAATGAATTGGTACAGGAGATAGCTTCCTGAACATTACACCTGTAGCACGACACTGAAATACACAATTAATAAATGGGACCTCCTGAAACTGAGAATCTTCTATAAGGCAAAGGACACAGTCAGCAAGACAAAATGGCAGTCCACAGAATGGGAAAAGATATATGCCAACCCCATACCTGACAGATCAGCCCTGACAGAGGGCTGATCTCCAAAATTTACAGAGAACTCAAGAAGCTAGTTTCCAAAACACCAAATAATCCAATTAAAAAGTGGGGTACCTAACTAAATAGAGAATCCTCAACAGAGGAATCTAAAATGGCTGAAAGACACATAAGAAAGTGCTCAACATCCTTAGCCATCAGTTATTTGTCAATCAAAACAAACCTGAGATACCATCATAGTCTTGTCAGAATGGCTAAAATAAAAAATACCAATGATAATGTATGCTGGAGAGCATGTGGAGAAAGGAGAACACTCCTCCACTGCTGGTGGGAGACCAAATTTATATAGCCACTTTGGAAATAAGTATGATGATTCCTCAGAAAAATGGGAATCAGTCTACCACAATATTCATCAATCCCACTCTTAGACATATACCCAAAAGAAGCACATTCATACAACAAAGACATCTGTTCACCTATGTTCATAGCAGTATTATTTGTAATAGCCAGAACCTGGAAGCAACCTAGATGCCTCTCAACTGAAGAAATGCATAGAGAAAATGTGGTACATTTATATAATGGAGTACTACTCAGTGGAAAAAATAATGGAAGTTTGAAATTGGCAGGCAAATGGATGGAACAAGAAGAAACCATTCTGATCAAGGTAACCCAATCACAAAAAGAGAAGCATGGTATGCACTCACTCATATATGGACTTTACACATAGAACAAAGTATTACCAGCCTAAAATCCACACCACTGGAGAAGGTAGGCAATAAGGAGGACTCAAAGAGAAACCTACATGGTCCCCCAGAGAAGGAGAAAGGGACAAAATCTCCTGAGTAAATTGGGAGTCTGGGTGAGGGGAGATGGGGCTAGGAGAATGAGAAGGGGAGAAAAGGAGGAGTGGGGAAGACATAAAAGAGCATGAAGTTAGAGTACAGGGAAAAACAGAAGAGAGCAAAATAAGAAATAGCATCAGAGAGGGAGCCAGTATAGGTTTAAAGAGAAATCAGGCATAGGGAAATGTGCAGAAATCTGAAAGCATGACAGAGGAGAGGCTAACTGTCAATAATCATGACAGTTATGATTACTTCCAATCTAATTCTTTGTCTTTCTCTTTCAGGCAACTCAGAAGAGAAGGGATTGGAAAGTATAAGAACTTGGAAAGTGAGTACAAAGAAAATGAAAAAAATATTTTAGAAAATGTAAAGGTAAGGAAGCATGAAGGCACACACCTTTAATCTCAGAATTTAATAACCTCAGACAAGAGGCTCAAAACACATTGGCCCTAGGTTTTGTAGAGAAATAATGGTTCAAAATGCCTGACCAAAAACAGAGACTTTGGAGCATGCTTGAATCCTAGCACTAGGAGGCTGAGGCTGAAAGGTGAATTTAATGCCAGTCTGGGCTGCATAGCATAACTAATGCCAGAATACTTTATGGTGTAAGGGTCAAGAAAGAAAGAGAGATTAGGGGGGAAGAGGGAGGCAGGGAGGGAGACAGGATGGGAGGGAGGGAAGAAATCTAGAAGTATTAGCAAGTACCTCCTGGAATTGACATATTCACTATGCAAAGCCAATGACCAGAAACTCAAGGGAAAAATAAAAGCTTATGAATTAATTTTTGTATTTGCCAGACATAAAACCTGGCAAATAACATAAACGTACTGCTAAATATAGATAATAAATATAGATTTTCCATTTCAAAGTACAAGAAAAAGACATTTGAAAAGATATATAGCTATTTGAAGATATAAATATGTTTAACCTGATCTAAATATCTCTAAATAAATAATATGTGTGAAGCCTGATGAAATGTCCATGAATGATACAATTTTATGTTTTTTATGTATCAATTAAATATTTTTTTAAATTGGCAGCTATTCTTGCTATAGCATTAAAAGGGGGAAACTAATGAAAATGTATACATAGATTTATGAAATAGGTCTAAGTGATTCTGAATATTCTGCTAGATCAGGGAAATTACAGAAGCCATGGAAAGTAGGACTCTCAGTAAGAAGGAAGACATTCAGATAAAAACCTATTTTCTTGTCTTGGAAATATAAGAATCATGAAAATTTGCATTATTTTTTTTAATTTTCCCATTATGTATACTCACAAGCCTGTAATCAATCACATCCCTTAGGCAGGAGCACTGTATAATCTAAAAGCTAAAATTTGTTTACACTCAGAGTAAGGCGACTTGTAGAAATGTCTTACTACAAGGTCACAAAGTATGGGTAAGAGCTAACATTATTTTTCTTCTTCTCTCATATGTTACATTGAGACCCTCCACTTCACGCAGTTCTCTCCTGTTCTCTCTATCTCCCAGATCCACACATCCTCCATTTCCTTTCAGAAAAGAACAGGCCTATTAACATGACATAACAAGTTACAATAAACTTAAGTACAACTTATAGAATATATAATTAAATTTGTTACAAAACATAAAAGAATATAAAAGTTTGTTCCTGTTTCTAAACTGGTCAGCATGAGTGTCTTGTAGCCTTAGGCAAATTATGCAGTGTCATAATATATCAGAAAGCAATGCAAGAATCAGGGAGAATACACTGATAAAGCAGAAAGAAGGAAAGGAGGGAAAGATGGACCATGACAAGCTTTCCTTTGCAAACAGTGAATTTATAAGCCGCCATGTGGGCAGAAGATGCAGCTCTGAGTAGGGCTATACAGGACTTGACATTAAGTCCCCAGCCCTATATCAGTTAAAGGACAATAGGAACAGGAAGAGGACAAGGAGGAGGACAAGGAGGATTTCCAGGAGGATAAGGATGGATACATGCAGTAGGACAAGGAGGAACAGTCAGTAATCATTTTTTTTTTTTTACTCAACTAATTACTGATTTGGGTAAACATGTGAAATTTAAGGCTGCTAAATAAACATTACTTGACAGCATGTACACACACTTATAAATCAGTCTGTCAGATGCTGACCTTTAGATAAGTAGTCAAGGTTACATCACTTGACACATTACTGATTTTGGAATATGTATGTTAAAAATAATCCGTATTATTTTAAATATGAATTAAAACTAGAGACTCTATGAAGTAATTATAATTCTACTTTATAATACAAAGGAACTATCCCTGCAATAGTTCCTCATGATTAACTCCTGGAACAGAACAATAGTTAAAAAAATGGCTATGAAATACTTTTGTGGAAAAATTATGAAATTTGGATTATATTATCACATAATATTATATGAACATTACATATAATTTAATGAGTGAGGTTGTTTTAGGGTGATTACTTAATAGTATATCATTGTCATTTGAATGTGAGTTCATAAATCTTCAGGATGTTTTAATTGACTAGTTCTCCATATATTTACTTCGATTATATGCCTTCAGGATCAATGTCTTTCTGCTCACTATGCAAATAGATTATCTTGTTGAATATTTTCAAGGTAAATATATATATATATATATATATATATATATATATATATAGAGAGAGAGAGAGAGAGAGAGAGAGAGAATTTTTAACACAAGCCATGTATGTTCACAGGTTCACACCTCTAATACAAGCAATCAGGAGGCAAAGGCAGGCATAAATACTTGAGTTAGAGGGCAATTTGTAAGACATAATTATTTCTAGGCAAGCCAAGGTCTACGTAGGAAAAACATGAATAGGAAGAAAAGGAAGGAGTGGGAAGGAGAGAGGGAGGAAGGAAAGAAGGAAGGAAGGAAGAAAGGAAGGAAGGAAATCCGGATAAATGAGTAGAATGGATACTCTAGTGCACTGGAAATTGAGAAATATCAGAGAGGTAATTAATTTTTAGGTTTAGTCCTGGAATACATTTATATCAATAGCCAATGGATTGAAACAGTCACATTAGAAACAATCAGCACTACAAAATATAATGCAGTCTGCCTGAAAAATATACTCAGAGATGTAATACTTGTATGATCATTATGGGAGTAACATCTGAAGATTTAGAGCAAGGAGAATTTACAACCTTCAGTTGTATACTTAAGGGTACAGCCACCAGGATTCAATGGAAAGTCCCAATCCAGTGGTTACATAGATGGCACTGACTGAACAAAATTGGTCAAACTATAAAACAAAAGTATATGAACCTAGGAAAAGAACAGGTAGGGAAGAAGGATTGCTGGAGATGGGAGGGTGATAGGAAAGGGTAAGGAGAGATAGTTCATAGAATGTATATATACATAAATGAAACTGACAAACAACCAATATAGAGAACAAACTCCTTTGAAAGGAAATGGTAAATCATCCACATAGCGTGAATAGTTAAAAAATTTAACAGGTCACATACAAAAGTCATAATCCAAGGAAAAACTTCAGAGAATAGAAATTGAACTTGTGTCAGGGATGGTAGCCAATGACTGCAATCCTAGCACTCTAGAGGCAGAGGCAGGCAGAAGGACAACCATGGAGGCCAGCCTTGTCAAGTAAATGAGTTCCTTACTAGTCAGGACTGCATAAGGAAGCCTATCTTAATAAACAGTCTTGATAGTGAAAATGTAAACTACAGAGTAAGAAAATAGTCTTCAAAATATTCATAATCAAAACATAAAATCAAACACATATCATTAAGAAAAGAAAATCTACTATAGAAAATAATAATAGTAGTACAGAGATTTAAAGAAATATTAAAAGAGGCTATCTGATGGTTATTAAATATTAAAATAGAATGTAGCACAGCTATCAGGAAAATAAAATTTAAGCTCTGAGATACTTTGGTCATATGCACAAAACTGGCTAAAATTTAAGAACAAAAATACTCAAATAGGAAATAAAATAAATGGGAACTATTTGTAAAGCTATGTGAGATAAATTGCTACAACTTGTAATACTGCCATTCCACAGAAATTAGACAACTCCATCTACATAAAGAACAGTATATTTGGATGTCTTCTTGTGCCTGTATTTTCTTTTGTATGGAGTTGGGGTCCAGGATCCCTTGTAAATACATGGTAACATGTGCCTTTACCTTACTCATTTCCTCCCAATAAACAAAATCTTCAGGAGATGTCTTGTGATATGTAATACAATAACTGCAGAGCTCAATCAAAGTCCATGGCTATGAGCATCAATATAAATTCACTGAACTACTTCCTTAAGAACATCCACCAATGAAACTTGCCTATGGTCACATGCAAATTGTGTGTACATCTAAACAAACTGGTGAGATAAAGAGTAAAGGTGAGGTATACAGAAAGACACACATACCAGGAAACTCAAAAATCCACAAAATTACCCTTGATCTAGGATTAAACTAGTGACAAATGGAAAGAGAGCAAGAGAATTCTGATAACTGTTCAGATCAGGACCTGTGATGGATGCAGAGTGCCCACTGTGACAGCTCATCTGCCCAGAAAAATGACTTGAGTAAGTTTCTATTGTAATGTGTCAATAATGTTATAATGTAAACAGAATTCAATATATGGTTAAGAGCTTTGGAAAATAAGGAAAATAACCTTGTGGTAACAATGTTAAGTGTAAAACTACTTTCTATAATTTTATAAAAGTTAGGGTCAGCTAGTTAACTAGAAAATTCTTGAGTGATCCTGTCCCTGTAGAAGCATGGTATCCCATGATATCATGTGGAACAAATCATATGAAAACATACTCTCCTCATACCTGTGCTTCTTGCTGTTTAATTTAACTTCTTTAATGACGCTAAATGTGTCATCAACTTCTCCATCCGTAAAGACAAAGAGCTGGAAAAAATAAGCATTCATTGAGATTTTATCACAGGTTCATCAAAAGACAACAGCATTGGTCCTGTCTAGTCTATGTAGCTTCTTCACACAGGGGTGGGGAAAACTGTGTTCTGCTGTCACTTGCTCCACGCTGGCACACAGACTGTTCAATAGAAAGATTACACAACATGGAAAATTTCAAACCTTTCATATGCATCTTTCATCTTAAAATTTTGTGGTAGCACAAAAGAGGGCTGACTGCCTGCCCCATGGAATAGAGTTAAAAAAACTGCCTCTGGTCTTTTTCTCTGCACTGTATGGTAGATGAATTAAGTTTACATATTATTTACAAAACTGTATATGGGAGAACTGGGGATCAGGTTAGTGGAAATTTTCACTATTCATCCCTACTAGCTTGGTTCCAAAGCTCACCTGTAATGGATGCTCAGGAATGGAGGGTCCCTTGTAAATGTTGAGGAGTGGTGTCAAGATTTCAGTGCCCCCTAGGTCAGCTTTCAGATCCTTCACTCTTTTCACTGCCTCTTCCATTGTTTCCTGAGTGTACTTCACACTCTCCCTTAGAGAAACAAGCATGTCTAGTCACATGGCACTAGCACACTGCTATTCCCATCACAAAAAATTACTACCACAAAAATTGCTGCTGAAAACATCAATGCACAGGACTACTCTGCACTAGTCAGATTAAAAGTTAAAACGATTCTTTAAGGTACATTCTTTTACATTCTGCTGTCTTCGTAGAAACTCACGGAAAGAATTTTTCATAAGAAGATCCAAATCCATAGATGTTGAAATAACAACCCATAGGTAAACTCTTCAGCAACAGCAACAGAGTTTCCTGATGGTGAGAGAAGATGAGGAGGTGGAGTGAGAGAGATCTCTACACAACATACTGACCCCAGTCTAGTTACTCATGGTATAAAAAGTCATCATCTCCTGCCAACTTGTATTTCAAGGCTGAGATCACAATGACCATGCTTGTTATTTCTCAGATGGAGAACAGACCTGCAGCTACAAATGGGCCCTATTCTTGCCTTTTCCCAATCATCCATAACTTGAACTGCTGAGGAATGAAGAATCTGGCTTTACCTTGGCAGCCTCTATGCGTAGCTGAGAATCATTGTGGTGGCTCAAGCGGGATCCCATACTTCCAGAGCGGTCCATGAGGAATACAAATTCTCCACAGGCCCTTGAACCCTCCACTTCTGGGAGATCTGGATAGAAACTCACCATTGCAGAAGGAGAACCCATCAAACTGTCTGTACACAAAGCAGAAGAACCCTGTAAATTACAAGGAAACTTAGGTGTCCTTGAGTTACCAAGACCCATTTCTCACTTCAATAGAGAAATGTTAAGCTCAAATATAAAACCATTTGTTTTTGCTTCTTGTGCTATGTGCACAGGAGTAAATGTGAATTTTCAGCATAAAAGAGAAGCAGAACATAGGGGAGAGGAAGTAGAAAAAGGGCAGGAATTAAGAGACAATAACACAGGAGTATCTGTGTGTGGAAACTAGGTGTCTGAACAATTGAATAGGACACATCAGCTAGCAGCTTCCAGCATGAGCTAAAGGTACTGCTAAGATTACTAACAGAGGGAAATATCCTCAAATCTTTGTAATAGGAAGGTGACCACATGGATCATTGTTTACATCTTAAATTGAACCTTTGTGTGATAATGATGCTCATATATTTAATGCTAAAAATGGCAAATTCCAAGAGCAGACTACTTAGGAATGATGCCTTAAAAATGGGTGAAAACATTATACATAAGAACCATATCCTAACCTTTATATATGCAGCTTATGTAAGAGTAGCATGTTTTTTTAATATCTAAAGTAGATTTCTTGTCACCCTGAGAGACAGGTGGTTATCATGGCACTAGCACTCTTCTGAGAATCCAGAAAGGCATGAGAGTGGTAGAAATGGATTTCCACAGTTTAGAAAAAGGTCCTGTATGTAGTGGTCAGCACTCCATGTATGATGTCTACTAGTTCTTTCAAATCAATTCAAGTGATTTCACTTTGATAAATCAGAACTTCCCTGTTTACAAATGAGCACCTCAACTTCTTAGACTCAGTTTCCCATTCTCACTTAACAAGGTAGTAATTCTTATTATAGTAAGGTCAGGTGATCCAATATGCTCACTGAGTTCAGGGTAGGGCTTAACTCACACTGACAGGTTAATTATAATTTTATACATTTTTTAAATGTTGTGTAATTATACATTCTTAGATTAACATATCATTTAGTCCACATAGTGCTGTGTATCATGATCACATTAAAGGCTTTCGGTGAGTCAAGCTGCCTCTTCTGCTTCCCTTGTGCTTCTAAAGTCTTTGTGAACTGGAAGTCATCTGGCAAAATATGTGTCCAGGGAAGCAGGAACTGGGAATCATAGATTGAAAGAATTACCAAGACTGAGATATGACCAACTATGTCCCCTGATAGCCTGCAAATCTTGTCACAGTAAAGACATGAGAAAATCTTCCTGGACCCAAGGAAATGTCACAGAAAGGGAGAAATTGAGACCTAGGTTATTACATGTTAATTTGCAGTATCTTAAAGTTCTATATCATGGATAAAATATATTCCTGACTGAAGACCAAGTCTGAGTTTCAATATTTCATAACACCCAAAAAGAAATTCTAAAAATCACCAACAAATACAGAGCATAGAGTAATAGGGAGATGAGAGTTACCAGAAACCCAGGGAAGCTGGGATTTCCTCTTAGTGACCTCAGAGGGGAGAGGATAGACAGTGAAGGGAGAAAAAAAAGCCCCTACATGTGTTTCACTATGAAGTCACCTTTGTCAAATATAGATAATGTTATATTGGTTGATGTTAGGTATGCAAACCCAGCTTCACAGTAAAGTCCTCACAGTGCGTAGAGTTCCAGAAGCAAAGCCCAAGCCCAGAAGTCACACTGTGAATATGGTTGGCTCACAATTAGCTTCCATATATACAACCTGGAAATAAATAGGGGTAGTGCCTTCTTGGGTTGGGTGATGTTCCCTGCAACCAAGTGCAGAATCGCCATAAAATCCAACAAAAACAAAACATTCATGCGTGCTCTACCAGCTTTAAATATATATATTCGGAATGTAAGTATACATATATATATATATATATATGGAAATGTTTTAAATGATAATCACTCAGTGTAAATAAGAAGGGATACAAACAAATAGTATGTGCTGGATTCTTATGATTATTTCAAAATCAATTTCTATAGGACACAGGACACTTAAAATTAATTCTCTGTCAAATTTAGTCACTATTAGTCATAATACAAATAAGTAAGAACTGACAGCAAGATTACATACAGTTGTGATGAATTAACCAATAAAACATATTTACTTAAAGTGTAATTATTATTCATGTAGGAAAGTACTATTCGTATATTGCATAGATTATAATATCCTTGTTTTCCTAATTCAACTATTATTTTATAGTGCCACTAAGAATTATAACTACTTTTCCTTTCCCTTTTTTTAAAGAATATCTACCTAAATCCAACAATTTGTTAATGTAGATTATTATAAAAATGACATCATAACTCATCATGTAACTGATGACACAAATAGTAATTGCATTACATGTTTTCATTATTTACTAAGACTGGATACTATTATGCTTTAGTAAATATCATATGCATATTATATAGACATTTATATTTATTTCAGAAGAAATATTATAAGTAATAGAATAGTCAAAATGAATTTTTACAATTTGCAGGACAAATACTTTTAAAACAGTTGAAACAAACTGATTTGTTTCAACACAATCTGACAGCTTAGTGTCATGTCACCATGTAAAGTATGAGACTTTCCCAGATTTGGACATTACTGATCCTATGGAATGAGAAGTAGTCACTGGATTACTTTTATTTGCCATTTTTGTAAGACCAGTCATTGTCACATGTTGATAGTGGGCCACATGTTTTCTTGTGAGGTATTGATCATACTCTCCCTCTAATGATCTAATAATCTATGTAAATTAACCTATAGAACATGGTCATTGATTACCTATTAAGCTTTGTCATGTTTCCATGTGGAAGTGAAAAGTCAAACTTTCAATGGTCATACACTGATCCTGGATAGAGAATTGAAAATCAGGACTGATGGAGAGTTACATCTTAGAAAGGGACCATAGTGGGAGACAGGAAATACCTGGCTTCATGTCCTGCATCCCCATCTCCACAGCTACACTGGGGCTGTGCACTTCACTGTAGTAAATCAGGAGTTCCACATCCCGATCAAACTTGTGTCCTTCAGCCAAGGAAACCTGAGGAGGAGACCAGCAGAGTAGCCATGTTAGAACTGCCATTGATTTCTCCTGAGAGAAGGTCAGAGTTCTGGGTCACAGGTTTCTTCCATCAAGACACAATCAGAAGTACAGAAAAGACTGTTTACAAAAAGGGTCTACACTTTACCTGGAGTAGAGAAGATAGTATTTGTCTCCAAGCATGGACAGTAAAAGTAAGGGAGATGTAGGAAGAATGAATGATGACCAAGAATAAATGATGACAAATGAAGACAGAGAGGACTGACAGTAGTGTTGTCTTACTATTCACCTGAGCAGAAGTCTTGCCATCAGCAAGGTACTGAATAGGACCCAAGGAGCAGTTGGAATGGACCCTCTCAATGCCATGCTGGGAAGTGACGGTGGCAACCATGCTGAGTGTGTAGGGCAGGGCCTCCAAAGGGACTATGGGAGTCTTCATATTCAAAGAACTGTTTGCTGACTGTTCTATAAAAAAGTGCATTTCTTCTGTTTTCCATGGCAACAATTTCCAACACAAACATAATTTGGTATATCCCCCAGCTGTATCTCCACTTGTTTTCAAAGGCAGAAATTACTTACCAGAGAGTTGATATCTTGGATTCAAGATGGCTGGCAGTACATAGCGCAGGGCACCATCTGTATCCAGAGGCAGTTCCTGTACATACCTCAGCGTAACTCCCACCTTAGCCCCAGGCAGGAGGTTCCCAATATTGCAAGAAAAGACATCCCTGGAGTAGTCATCCTCTTCCAATAAGTAAGCTTGGTGGCCCTGGGAGAGGGCATCCTCATAGTTTCTCTGTGCCTACAACAAGGGCAGAGAGGGTTGAAATGAAACAACATAAATTCAAGAAAATACGGACTGTTTGGAGGGTGTGTCAGAGATCCTATGAACTTCACAACTATTCTGGTAGCTTCTACTTGATTCTTTCTGCATAATTGATTTTAGGCAACCAGTAAGTAGAAATGAATGAAAGAAGGGACAGCCATGAGTTGTTTATTAAGACAAATGTAGAATGTAATTTAAAGTATGAAGAGAAGAGATAATGAACTCATCATTCACACCTGCATCTTCTCCTGCAGTTCTGCCACAATTTTCTTCCCATCCACCAAGGCTTCAAAGCTGTAGACAGCAGAGTCTTCATCCATGGGGAATACAAAGATGGCCTCTACTGGGACTTCTTCCTCATTCTCATAATTTAAGGTTGCAGACACACCAGCCACAAAGTCATTAATGCACAAGTTTACCGAGATGTTCTTCAGTGGTACTGGCGAAGATATCAGTGTTTAGGTAACCAGCAAAATTTACTACAGTGACACCATAGATGAGAAACTGTGCTCAGTACAATGACCTCATCAGTAAGAGGAGTATGTCAGGCTTACCTGGCTCCATGTCACCAGTGATTAGACCACACTGTTGCTCCATGTTGACTGTCCGTGTCTGTGGAAATGACACATCATTAATCGGTCCATGTTAGAAATTATACCATAAATAACTGTAGTTTATGTGCTTCTGTCTTGCAGGAGCAGTTTCAAATTCTTAGTGTGGGAATAAGAATAAGTGGTGAAAAGGAGGAGAGATACCAGTGGTGAAAATCCTGATTCATGCTGCTCAGGTGGTTAGGCTGAAAGTGACCATTAAACTGGATTTCTTTAAAATAGCTTCAAGTACTTCCAACACTGTTCTACATTTACAAAAGTTGCTTAACTAACTTCTCACAGGGACTTGGATATGTTCTATAATTAAACCTCAGCATTCTCCATCCAAAATAAGAACCATTCATAATATTTTATTTACTTTATGTTATATGTAAGAGAATCTGCCTGCATGTATTTCTGTGCATCACATACAGGACTATACTCCTACACATAACGTGTTAGACAAAGCGTAGGGTGTTGAATTCACTGGACTGTATTTACAGGTTATTCTGAGCTGCCATGCAGGACCTGGAACTTGCACTCTGGTCCTCCAGAAGAGAAAACAGAGATCTTAAAGCCTGAACCACCTCTTCAGCCCCTATTCCCAGGTCTTCCCATGAATACCTGAGAGATTCAAATGGCATCCTACATTATACTCCTCTTACTTAATCACTTACCTATAATATTTAGTAATAAAATTACCCACGTTTTTGTCTTATATTTATATTGAAGATATTGCAGAGAGTAAATAAGTGACTGAGATCTCCTTAGCTCCAAGTGACCATTGAGATCATCTTGTCTGCCCTATTATATTGCAACCAATGCTCAGAGAACTGAGAGAAGTGTCAGAGAGTTTCTAAGAGTCCAAGGTCAGAAAGACTACTGTTAAACACAGTCTTTTGTCTATGATAAAGACAGTGTAGTAATGAACTCAGTATTTCAGCAAATAAAGTCCAATACATACCTGAGGAAGTTTGTGTTTGTAATCTCTTGGCAGTGGAACAGCCTTTTTCTTCTTTAGAGATTTAGTCCCTGGTAGGTTGCCCATATTCCAGTCGGTGACCCTGAAACTATATGTACATTACCAGTGCTATTGGATTCAATAGGTTAAGAAAAAGTAAAAGGATATGCTTTTGGAAGAGGGACCTTTAATTGGGCGAGATATGCTAGAATGTGAGACTCAAAAAGATATAATCACCGGTGGTTTTGGTTTCCCCTGCCCTAATTGGGGACACCTGACATCAGAGGTCTGCTCACGGCATCCAAACTCCGCCTGTGGGCTCCAGCACACCCAGAGACTGTCAAGGCTCCAGTAACATTCCTGCCTCCTTCAAGAAGAGGACGGACATCAGAGTATTGGAACTGTTTGCATCTATCAGAAGGGACCCTTGGTCCCATACCCACCAGGAGAGGAAAAGACTCTTGCTAAACCCACCTGAAGAAAGGATGGGAAGAAAATATAAAAGTACGTTCAACAACAGAAAATCAAATATGACACCACCAGAGATGAGGGACCATACACCAGCAAGACCAGAACATCACAATGCAGATGAAGCAAAATAGAATGAGCTTAAAAACATCTTCATCAAAGTTATAGAGGGCCTCAAAGAGGATATGAGAAAGTCCCTTAAAGTAATGGAAGAAAAAACAAACAAAAAATACAAGATATCAACAAATCTTTCAAGGAAACCCTTCAAGACCTAAAAATGGAAATAGAGACAATGAAGAAAGCACAAACTGAGGGAATGCTTGAAACAGAAAAGCTGGATAAATGATCAGGAACTACAGATGCAATCATAACCAACAGAATACAAGAGATGGAAGAGAGAATGTCAGGAGTAGAAGATATACTAGGAGAAATAGACTCATCAACCAAAGAAATTCTTGTTCAACAAATTCCTAACACAAAATATCCAGGAAATATGGGATACAGTGAAAAAACCAAACCTAAGAATAATAGGAAAAGCAGATGGTGAAGAAATCCAACTCAAAGGTGCAGAAAACATATTCAACAAAATCATAGAAGAAAATTTTCCCAACCAAAAGAAAGACATGCCAATGAAAGTACAAGAAGCCTAGAGAACACTAAATAGACTGGACCAAAAAAAAGGTCTCCTCACCACATAATAATCAAAATTTGAAACATGCAGAATACAGAGAAAATATTAAGAGCAACAAAGGAAAAAGTTCAAGTAACATATAAAGGCAAACTTATCAGAATTACAACTAACTTCTCCATGGAAACTCTGAAAGCAAGAAGGTCCTGGCTTTTTACCTACACTAAGAGACCATGGATGCCAGCATAGACTACTATACCCAGCAAAGCTTTCAATCAATATAGATGGAGAAAACAAGATATTCCATGACAAAACTAGATTTAAACAATACATATCCACCAATCTAGCCCTACAGAAATTCTAGAAGGAAAATTTTAGCCCAAGGAATTGAACTACAACCAGAAAAATATAGGCAATAGATAACCCCACATTAACAAGCCAAAAGATAAAAGGGATGAAACCCACACATAATTTCATCACCACCACCAAATCCAAAACAAATAAGAATGAACACTTAAAGGTCATTAATATCCCTCTATATTAATGGTCTTAACCAGCCTATTAAAAAGACACAGGTTAGCATACAAGAAACACATCTCAACTTCAAAGACAGATGGTACCTAAGAAATAAAGGTTGGGAAAAGATTTTCCAATCAAATGGACCCAAGAAACAAGTGGGGTTAGCAATCCTAATATAAAAAAAAATGTACTTTTAATTAAAATCAACCAAAAGAGAAGAAGGAGGTCACTTCCTACTCATCACAGGAGATATCCATCAGGATGAAGTCTCACTTCTGAACATTAATGCCCCCAATACAAAGAAACTTAACAAAGAAACAAATGAACTAATAGAAATTATGGCCCAATTGGGCTTAACAGACATCTATAGTACATTCCATCCAAACACAAAACAATATACCTTCTTCTTAGAGCCACATGGAACCTTCTCTAAAATCAACCACATACTTGGCAACATAGCAAACCACAACAGGGACAAAAAAATTAAAATAACCTCTTTTATCTTATCAGACCATCATGCTTTAAAGTTAGAATTCAACAACAACATGAATTATGGAAAACCTACAAACTCATGGAAATTAAATAACGCCCAATTGCACAATGACAGTTTATGCTGAAGATGTGGAGAAAGGGGAACACTCCTCCACTGCTGGTGAGAGTGCCAACGTGTACAGCCACTTTGGAAATCAGTATGGCGAATACTCAGGAAAATGGGACTCAGTCTACCACAAGATCCAGCAATCCCACCCTTAGGCATATACCCCAAAGAAGCACATTCATACAATAAGGACATCTGTTCAATGACATTCATAGCAGCACTATTTGTAATGGCCAGAAGCTGTAAGCAACCTAGATGTCCCTCAACTGAAGAATGGACAGAGAAAATGTGGTACATTTACACAATGGAGTACTACTCAGCAGAAAAAAGCAATGGAATCTTGAAATTTGCAGGAAAATGGATGGAACTAGAAGAAGCCATTCTGAGTGAGGTAACCCAATTACAAAAACACAAACATGTTATGTACTCATTAATATGTGGATTTTAGACATAGAGTAAACGATTACCAGCCTACAATCCACACTGCCAGAGAAGCTAGTAAACAAGGAGGACCTTAAGAAAGACATACATGGTCCCCTGGAGAAGAGGAAAGGTACAAGATCTCCTGAGCAAATTGGGATCAAGGGAGAAGGGGGGAAGGAGCTAGAAGAATGAGAAGGGAAGAAGAGGAGGGGTGAGGAGGACATGAGAGAGCAGAAAGGTTGAGTTGGGGGAAGAATAGAAGAAAACAAGAAAGGAGATACCATGATAGAGAGAAACATTTTAGATTAACAGACAAATCAGACACCAGGGAAATGTCTGGAGATCTACAAAGATGACACCAACTAACAATCCAAGCAACAGAGGAGAGGATACCTTAAATGCCCTCCCCTGATAATGAGATTGATGATTCTTATATGTCATCCTATAGCCTGCGTTCAGCAGCTGGTGGAAGTAGAAGCTGACACCCATAACTAATCACTGAACTGAACTGGAATCCAGTTGCAGAGAATAATGAGTGATGATCAAAGGGGTACAGACCAGGCTCGTGAAATCCACAGAAACAGCTGAACTGAACAATGGAGAGACGGATAGCTGGGATGCCAGCATGGGACTGATTCAGACCCCAGGAATGTGGGTTTCAATGAGGACATTTCAGAAATCTACAGGACCTCCTGTAATAGTTCAGTAATTATCCCTAGCATAGATGTGGACTTTGGGAGCCTACTCCACATAGAGGGATACTCCCTCAGCCAAGACACATGGGGGTGGGCCTAGGCCCTATCCCAAAGGATATGATAGACACTGATGACTCCCTATGGAAGGCCTCACCCTCCCTGGGGAGCAGAAAGGATATGTGATAGGTAGGATTTATTTGGCCTGGGTGATAGGGGAGGAGGGGAGAGAGTGGGAACTGGGATTTACATGTAAAAAATCTTGTTTCTAATTCAAATAAAAAATAATAGCAAGCTGGGCGGTGGTGGCTCACGCCTTTAATCCCAGCACTCGGGAGGCAGAGGCAGCAGATCTTTGTGAGTTCGAGACCAGCCTGGTCTACAAGAGCTAGTTCCAGGACAGCCTCCAAAGCCACAGGGAAACCCTGTCTCGAAAAACCAATAATAATAATAATAATAATAATAATAATAATAATAATAGTAATAGCAAAAAAAGATAT
This sequence comes from Cricetulus griseus, assembly GCF_003668045.3. NCBI lineage: Eukaryota > Metazoa > Chordata > Mammalia > Rodentia > Cricetidae > Cricetulus > Cricetulus griseus. The sequence continues at coordinate 150,612,043 of NC_048597.1, read as the reverse complement.
AGTCAAATGTATTGCACACACCTATAAATTTTTTAAAAGATAAACTGATGATATATATTTTAGAAGACATTCTCAGAGTAAAGGTGATATATGTACAATATTTTTCTTTCTTTTAAAAGTCTTTCAAAAATATATTTCATAAATAGTGATTCTGTATAATCTTGCATGTAATATAAAGACAAAGAGATTGCTTGATATTTCCAAGTTATGATTAAGATGATTATTTTATACACAGAGCTGGAGATTGGGCTAATCCCAACCATGGTCCCATATAAACCTGGAAGCTGTGCTGGGACTTTCTAAACCTTAGCACTTGCTAGCTTGCCTATCCCTGTCATCATTGTATGTGACTGCAGTGTTTAACACCAACAAGGGTGGTTTTCTCTGGAAATCCATCCTAAGGACCCAAAGAGGCACAACTGGGAACAACATCGTGCTTTTTCAGTCCCCCTAGAAGTCCAACTTTCACTTTAAGATCTACAAATCTGGAAAACCCTCTTGAAGGATCAGTTCCATCCTTGAGCAATACAAATTAGCAATTCTGAAGGCTTTGAGGGGCTATTGCTTGGTCCTTCAGGCTGGTACTAATGACCATTTAAACTTCTCAGACTGGGTTATAGCTCAGTGCAAAAGAATTTCCCAGCTTACAAAAAATTCTGAGTTACCTTTCTAACCCTAGACCATGTGACTGCTGGGGATACCTCCATCATCGCGAAGGAAACCATCTCCCTGATATCAGTGGTGTTTTCTATACAACTTACATCAGTCATACAAATCTATCAAACAATGAGCTATTTGCTATACCTGCTATTTTGAACTATTGGAAGAGTCTGACCCCATTAGAATGGCTCAGAACGGGGCATTAGCACAGAGGTAGCAGCTGTGCCGGGGGAGCAGGACAGCAAGCACTGGGAAGGATTTTCCCTGGGGGCAGGTAAAGGAGCCCAGAGCAGAAATAGAATTTCTACTGACAGTAGCACGAAGCTTAGAGCAGGACACTCACCCAGGAGCAGCTCAGCTGAGGATGGACTGTCTGGCAGCAGAGATCTCAGGCTGACAGTGCCCACTGCAGGAGGCTGAGAGAGGAAAGAGGAGGACAAAGCTCCCCTACAATGAGACATTGATTTCCTGATTCCAACCTCAGAACAAATTTATCTCAATGAATGTGTCACCCTCTCCTGATCCTTCCTTTGTCTGCAGTTTGTGGAAAGGGTTCAAAGGCCTTGTGGAGAAGACTGGATCCAGGTGTGACTAAAGTTACAGCCTCAAAGTGGATGCAGCTGTAGAGCTAACAGTCATGTCAGTTAGCACCAGCTCAATGGCAGGCAGGGAGCAGGGTGAGTCAGCAGGCCACACCCTGGTGTTTACAGCTTCAGGGAGAGGGAGAATCTGTGCTTCAAGCACTCAAAAGCAATTTCTGCATGGAATGAAGAAAAATATTTAATATGTTGGCCCTCTGCCTAAGACCTTCAGTGCCAGATGTTTACCAAAGGCACAGTTTCAATCTCTCAGATGTCTGTAGAGAAGGATTTATGGGCTGCAGTGGATCAGGGTGTTTGGAGAATGAATGCTCCATTTTCTTAGGACAAACCTAACAAAACCTGAGAAGAAAAACTAAAACAAAAACAAAAACAAAAAGCAACAACAACAGAAACCTCTTTTGTGAGCTACAAAAAGAGTGATAAGAAGAGGGAGGAAGGGAGAAACAGGGAAAGAGAGAGGGAATATGAACCTGAAATAGAGATCATTTATGGAGTATTAATCTAGAAAAATCTTCAGGAATCACATGTTGGGATGAGTTTCCACTGCTACCACCCTCAGAATTTTGCCAAAATGCACTTACTGATTTTTTGCAGTGTTGGCTAGCATAAGAGGTTCTTACCCTTAGATGCAGCAGCTAGGATTCTCCTCAGACAGCACAGTTTTCATCTACTTCCTCAAGTCCCCTCTGCTTATAACAGCTGTAAAAGAAAATGAAAGGAGGAAAGTCAAACTTCCAGTAAGATCCACCCCCTTCTAGGGACCAGCTATAAAGTTACAATTTGGTGTGTAAGGGATGGGCTGAAAATTCTCAATGAAGTATTGAAATTCTTTTTGTGTCTTGCTGAGTGTTTTGTTTAAAATTTAGAACAAATTTTCCCCTTACATTGTCAGACCAGAAACAATTGAAGACACTCAAATGCACAGAATTTGTTTTTTGAGGTTGAACACTGCAACTGTACTATCTAAAATTAATGTAAAACTCTGCTCACCTTCTTAACAAGCTTACACAATAAGAGCATTCTCTCTGCTACATCTGACTAACAGGAAAATTCTGAGTATTATATTATAGTATTGGCTTTGGTCTATAGGCTATATCTGGAAACAGGACACACATTTCTGCTACCAAGTATTTTTCTCCTAAATTGTGTGTCCTTGAATCTATAAAATTATTAAAAATTTATAACTATCTCCTGGACTATTTTAAGGTATTATAGGTCAAAATTCATATGAAGCTTGCACATGTATAAGCAAATGTATAATAAATCCCAATATCCTCACAGTTCATCTTTTATGAGTAATGGACTTTTTTTTCACTTGTCAAACTGGTTGCAAAAAGATGTGTATGTGTAGGAATCATTTCCTGTGTTGTTCCCCTCCACACTGTAACTCAACTCTGTGTCTGCAGTATCTGGGTACCAATCTTATCCTGTGTTGTTCCCCCTTCACACTGTAACTCATCTCTGATGTCTGCAGTATCTGGGTAGCAAAGCCAGATGCTGGCAAGGCTGGCAGAGCTCATTCTCTGGTCTGGTGGAGTCAAAGCCTAGGACTTGAAGTTGGATATAGATGAGATGTGGAGGGTTTACTTGGAAACCAGTGATTCAAATAGCACATCTAGGATGCTGCTATCTGTAGGATAATTATATTTTAAAAATACCCACCAATACATAGACTTTTGCAATTACTGAAGCAACAATTAATTTATTTAAATGTTCATTTATGTTATATTTAAATAGAAAGAAAGATTGAGCCATTCCTATAAAATATTCTGTAAATTAAATAATGCAGGAATTCATGGAGAAACATGTAATTCACAAACATACCTGGCAGTGTAAGTGAATGGAACAGAGCAGTGCCCTGGATTTCTTTTTTTTAAAAAAACACATTTATTTATTTTACGTACCTACCACAGTTTCCCCTCTCTCCACTCCTCCAAAACTCTCTCCACACCCACCTGTTTGTCCCCCCTCAATCCACTCTTCTGTTTTTGTTTAGGAAAGGGCAGGTCTCCCTGAGTATCAACAAAATATGTCATATAAATTTTCGATAAGAATAAGCACTGCCCATGTATTAAGGCTGAGGTAGATGACCCCATATGAGGAATAGGTCCCCAATACCCAGTAAGAGTCAGAGACAGCAGTGGTTCTCAACCTGTCAGTTGCACCCTTTTGGCAAACCTCTGTGTCCAAAATATTTATATCATGGTTCATAACAGTAACAAAATTACAGTTATGAAGTAACAATGAAAATAATTTTATGATTGCATGTCACCACAACATGAAGTATTGTATTAAAGGGTTGCAGCATTGGGAAGCTTGAGAACCACTGGAATAAAGGGAGCTTAAGACAACTTATACAGGGGAGAATGTTTGGAATTGTTCTCCAAAGTCAAAGGCATGTGAACATGAAGGTACTACTAGAGGAGCAAAAAGCAGTAGAATTTAAAAGAACACATAAGTCTTGAGGCCAATTAGTAGGATTGGATTGGCTAGACACCCATGACTAGTGTCAAGTCTACAACGACTTCATAAGATATAATGTGACTTGTGTGACAAGAACCTTAATTTCCTGACACATCCTTGCCAGAGGCAAAGAACAAAGAAAACTAGTTAGAACTTCAGAAGCATGTGTTATAGTACATGTGTTAATATCCTATATTCTGGAATGGCAAAATGCCACATTGTACAATGGTTAGTATATAGAGAAAAAGTTTGTTTAGTGCAAGACTGTAGAGGTTTGCGAGTTTAGGGTTCAGAAGCCTCCTCTCCTGATGCTTAATTGCTGACTGTGATTCCTGAGTTTTCTCAGATGGAAGAAACAGAAGAAAGACTGGAGATTATGTGTCTACCTACCATCCTTCCCTTCTCAATATGTAGAAAATAAAATACTTTTCCTTATTTTGTATTTCTTTATTTGTAGGGACATTCAAACATTGTTATTGTATTAACTAATGGGTGAATACAACAGCTTCTGTTGAATGTGTGATGGGAAATGCTCTAATACTGAATAAATCTGAATATTTGGTGTGAATTAAGAGATGCACACCAGGTATAGAGTAAAAAAAGAAGGGGATTCCAGATAGTTGTAAAACATAGCAGTCTGTGCTGGTATCATTCTATTTCAGGACTCTAATTTGGTTTAAACTTCCCAAATATAAATATATATATATATATACATATATATATATATATCTCCATATATATATATATGAGAGAGAGAGAGAGGGAGAATTATATTATAAAATATGCATTCTGCAATGTAATTCATTTTTTAATATATTCATTGAACTATGCAACCATCATTGTGTTCTACTGTAAAACATATTCATCACTGTCCTAAATGAAACACTTTAACTATGATCAGTCATGTTAGTTCCTCCTTTCCCATCCTACAATACCTCAAAGACATTAAGCTGTTTTTGTCAGTACGAGTGGCCTGCTCTTGATACTTCCCATAATTGGTTCCTGGAAATTTGTTGCCTTCCATTCTTATTTCCTTTCACTTAAAAGTGTTTTATGCTCTTTGAGGACATGATCCATTAGGGGAATTTAAGTGTCTTTATTGCAGAATAGTGTTTCACTTTATAAAAGGTATGCATTGTCTGTCTATTTTTTGGTTAATGAATATTTGGGGGTCATTAACCCTTATGAAAATCTGATTATATACATTATGAAAATTCTAATGTTATAAAAATATGATTAAATTAAATCTAATGACTCCTGTATAAATTTCGTGTGAGTGAATGTTTTCAATTCTTGTGGTATGTCACCAGACTATCATTTCTGGGCTACATGATAACTCCATATTTTGAAGTTTTTGCCAACATGTACTATTTTCAAACCCTACCCAAAATATATGAGGATGCCAACCTCCCATCCTCCTATGCCCACCACTGACCCCCAAGGATAGTGAGGCCTTCCAAGGGGAATCATAAAGGCTGTCACATCATTTAGGGGAGGATCTAGGCCATCTTTTATGTATATGGGCTGCAATAGTATCCCTCCATAGGGAAGGGGCTCCCAATGTCCATTTGTGCTCTAGGGATAAACACTGGCTCCCATGTCAGAGGTCACATAGACTGCCCAGGCCTCCTAGGTGGCACCCACATACAGAGGACTTGGTTTGTTCCAATGCTGGTTCTCCAAATTTACAACTAGGGTCTCTGTGCTCTAACTAGGTCAGATCAACTGTTTCTGTGGTTTTCTCCAGCATGGTATTGGCTAGTTGGCTCATCCCTCCTTCCTCTCTGCAACTGGATTCTGGGTGTATGGCTCAGTGTTTAGCTGTGAGTGCCTGCTTCTGCTTAGATCAGCTACTGAATGAAGGCTCTAGGATGGCAAACAAGGTAGTCATCAATCTCATTATAGGGTAAGTGCATCAAAGTCAGCCTCTCCTCTACTGTTTAGATTCTTAGTTGGGGTCATCCTTGTGGATCCCTGAATATTACCCTAGTTCCAGACTTCTCTCTAAACCTATACTATCTCCCTCTGTCAAGGTCTTTCCTTTCTTCCTCTCCTCTATTCCTCCCCTGTCTTAGTCTTGCTGATCCCTCTTGATCTCCCCCCTACTCTTATCCATTTCTCTTTTTCCTACCTTGTTACACTCTCCCCCCCCTGCCCCCACCCCCTGTGCTCTGAACTTGCTCAGGAGTTCTTGTCCCTTTCCCCTTCTTCTGAGGACCATGAGTATTTCCCTTGGAGCCCTCCTTGTTACCTAGTTTCTCTGGTGGTGTGGATTGTAGGCTGGGAGTCCTTTGCTCTATGTCTAGTATCCATATATGAGTGAATACATACCATGCTTGTCTTTCTGTGATTGGGTTATCTCAGTCAGTATGTTTTCTTCCAGTTCCATTATTTGCATTCTAATTTCAAGATTTCATTGTTTTTTTGTTTTTGTTTTTTTTTTTTCTCCCTGAGTAATACTCCATTGTTTTACATCTCTCCATACATTCTTTGGTTGAGATGCATCTGCTTTGCTTCCAGGGTCTGGCTATTACGAAAGACACTGCTGTGAAAACATTTGAACAGATCTCCTTGTTGTATGAATGTACATTCTTTGGGTATATGCCCAGGAGAGGAATTGCTGGAACTTAAGGTAGACTGACTCCAATTTTCCTGAGAAACCACCATAATCTGACCAGAAGTGGAGGAGTGTTCCCTTTCTACACATCCTCTACAGCATAGACTGTCATTGGTGTTACTGACTGTTAGCCATTCTGATAGGAGTAAGATGGTATCTCAGAGTGGTTTTGAGCTGAATTTCCCTAATGGTTAAGGATGTTGAACACTTTCTTAAATGTCTTTCATCCATATTGGATTCTTCTATTGAGAATTCTCTATTTAGTTCTTTTTAATTGGATTGTTTGCTATTTGGGGGGCTAGTTTCTTGAGTTCATTGTATATTTTGGAAATCAGCACTCTGTCAGATGTGGAGTTGGTTAAGATATTTCCCCAGTCTGTGTGCTGCCTTTTTGGATTATTGACTGTGTCCTTTGCTTTACACAAGCTTATCAGTTTCAGGAAGTCCCATTTAATAATTGTTAATCTCAGTGTCTGTGCTACTGGTGATTATGTTCAGGAAGCGGTCTCCTGTACCGATTTGTTCAACAGTGTCTCCCACTTTCACTTCTAAGAGGTTCAGTGAGGCTAGATTTATATTGAGGTCTTTTATCCATTTGGATTTAAGTTTTGTGCATGGCGATAGATAAGGATGAACCTGCAATCTTCCACATGTCAGTATCCTCTTGTTGAAGATGCTTTCTTTTTTCAATTGTATAACTTTAGCTTCTTTGTCAAAACACAGTTGTTCCTAGGTTTGTGGGTTAATATCAGGGTTTTCAATTCTATTCCATTGGTCTACTTGTCTATTATTGTGAAAATACCAAGCTGTTTTCAAGACTATAGCTCTATAATAGATCTTCAAGTCAGGGATGGTGATGCTTCCAGAAGTACCTTTATTGAACAGGTTTTTTTTTGTTGTTGTTGTTTTATTTTGTTTTTTTCCTGTCCTTGTTTGTTTTTCCATATAAAGTTGAGTATTGTTTTTTCAATAATTGTGCTGGTATTTTGATGGGGATTGCATTGAGTCTTTAGATTGCTTTTGCTAAGATTGCCATGTTAACTACGTTGATCCTACCTATCCAACAGCATGGGAGATCCTCCATTTTCTGGTATCTTCTTTAATTTCTTTCTTTAAAGAATCAAAGTTCCTAATGCACAGGTGTTTCACTATTTTGATTAGTGTTACCCCAAGATATTTTATTTTGTCTGTGGCTATTTTAGGAACAGAGATAGGTCCTATATATTGGCAATATTTCAGCAGAAGACCTTACCTATTTTTCCCCTAGAAAATATTCTATTTTTATTTGTAGTTTTTGTTTAATTTATTTTGTTTTTGTTTATGTTGGTTCAGATTTTGAAAAGGCAAAAATCCCTGGTGTAATCATAAAATCTTATCTGTTCCCTTTTCTATCATTAAAAGAAATTTGGATTCTATAAAATTGAGATTAGTGTTTTCCAAGTTTGTCTTCTTTATTTTTTTTCTCATTTCCACCATTATCTACTGTATCTAATTTTAAAATGCTGCCACAAAAATGACTTACAACCTATTATGCTCCATTTATTACAAACATATTTCTTTTTACTATTAGACATCAAAACAGGTCTTCCAAATGTCAAATGAAGTAAGTAAGTAAGGTGGCAGTTTCCACTCTGTGTGTGTTTCTCATTTTGAATGTATATCTTTTGTAATTCAAACATCTGATTCTGTTCTTTTCTGTATATCTTCCATTGGAAAGAAACTTTGCTCTTCCAATTTCCAATGTGAGATATATGATTTACTGGTAATCAATAGCTTAATGAAAGCTCTAGAAGTACCTAATTGTTCCAGGTTTCAGGCATGTTATTAGTTCATATTCCTTTTGCATGTGTGTTGTTCCTATTTAAGAAATGCTAATGTAGGTATATAGTACAGACTTGAATCTTTAAAGTAATAGTTTGTCTGTGGGAGACATCTATGTCCAGAGTTGTTGCAGAGGTCACTTTATTTTGTATTTTTTTGTTTGAATGTTTTCTGTTTGTCTGGTTTTTTGTTTGTTCGTTTTGCAATGGGAGCTGAGTTCATGTACAAAATTAAAATGGAATAGTCTGGGTTTTTAAGGGCCTAAGTAATTCAAGAAAAGAAGATCTGGGACAAAAAGCATGCCAACAAAAGTCACTAATGAGGAAATAAGAAATCAGACAGTAGGTAAATAAAGTCCTTTCCCTATAAAGACTCACTAAGGAATTCTGAAAATTATATTACCATCTGAAACTTAACTTTCTTCGGTAGATCATACTAAATATTTCCCTTGTTTTATTATTCTCACATTGTTCATCAAACCCACAAAGACTATGCATTAGTAGTGTTTTGAAAAATAATCGCTTTTTTGAGAAATGAAGATGGCTACATGTTTTTTGTTCAATTGAGTGAAGTCAGCCTTGTCAAGAGTAAAGAGTGAGTGGTGTTTGAGACAGTGTTTAGGAAGAAGGCTTCAGACAGTTCTGGTACAGCCAATGGGAGCCTCTTTCTACAGTTTCTTTTATCTTTTCTGGAACTTCCTCAAAATATTATGAGGACTGAAAGATCGCTCTGGATAGGATAAAATGCTTAAGTTATTTGACAGGTTAGAAAACTATACCTCAAAGGAAGATTAGGAAACAAGTAAATTATTCCATCATGTTTAAATTTCATATGGGATTTCACATGTAATTTCTCTGCAAAATGAAGAAAATATCACTACAATGGACTGTGTTTTCATAATCACGGTATCAAGGACAAAGTCATTATTAACACATAACTTTTTAAAGCACTGGCTTTTTAGCTTCTGTGAATGAACATGAGTAGAAAAGTGTTTATACTCATGAATTGTTTTACAATAATCAACAAAAAAAAAATGAAATATCTGTGGCAAGACTTTTCACTATAGCGGTTGTCCTATGCATCATATGGGAGGACAGTGGATCCTGTGGATTTTTTCCAAAAAAAAAAAAAGAGTCTCTCTCTGTATAAAAGGAATGATCACATCTCATGTATCAATGTGTTACTTTCATCAGTAGCATTATGATCCAAATGCCTATGACATTGACTTGAGGTGACTGTGCACAGTTCTGCAAAACAGACATTTGCCAGTGTTTGTTACAGTGAGGTGTCCCAGGACAGCTCAAGGCAAAACAATCACTATTCCAACACAAATTGTGCACCTTCCATTTTTTTCTTTGCCTTACTTGAACAATATGGAGATAATGAGGCCTCACATAGGTCATTTACCTGTAAAGGAAGCCAGGAAGGGACTGGAGAGAAGGCTGAGAGGTTAAGAGCATCAGCTGTTCTTCCAGGGGTCCTGAGTTCAATTCCCAGAAACCACATGGTGGCTCACAACCATCCATAATGATGTCTGGTGCTCTCTTCTGGTGTGGAGATATACATGGAAGTAGAATGCTGTATACATAATAAATAAATAAAATCTTTAAAAAAGGAAGCCAGGAAGTTATTTCAATATAGTCAGGGTAAGAGATTGATAGAATAATCATCAAATATGTCTGTATCCATCCTTGATGGAGCAAGAACCAGCAGGGGTAATTTAGCAAACTACATAAGTAAAAGGCTGAGGGAAAATGGCAGTGTTGAGTGCTTCCTTAATAAGTGTTAATTCTTGGGCTATACTCTGAGTACCATAAAAAACATAAGAAGGAATAATAAGTAAACTACTAGTCATATTTCAATATATAACATATGACAATTATAAACTACCATTTCATCAAAATTTTGCCATACTACTTGCTTTATAGATAACATTTATATACTCATATATAGATCCTGTTTTTCACCATTAAGTGTTTCTTCAAAACTTTGATTAGAGTGTTATTTATGTGAACAGTGAACAATCTTAAGAAAACATGAATAAAAAAATGCCCAAGTGTTTTTGATCAGTCTTTACAGTACAAGATGGATCTCAAGGAAGCAAACTTACAGAGGCAATGTGAACCTATTTAGTTTAGAAAAATCTAAACTCACCCAGGGTAGAGACATCCTGTTCACCACAACTTAATAGGAGTTTTTGCTTATGTCTATTAAAGGAGGGAAGCTTGTGTTCAGTCAGATTGTATAGATTTATGAAGCACAAAAATTGTTCTTTCTTAAAATTTAAAGGAGAGTATATTTTTTATTCCATTTATACAAATTCAGTTTAACCTCTTCAATAATATGAGCAAATTCTTCTCCCAATTAAATCCTTGAAATGCTTCTTAGAAGAATTATTGTCATTATAGGCTAGGAATCAAATCCAAGGATTCATATGTGCCTGTGAGTACTTTCCTACTGAGCTTCACCCAAGGACATTAATTTTCAATTCCACTTCCTAACAATGAAAATTTTATATGGAACTTCAAATTTCCATATACCAAAAATTCAAAGAAAAAATACTGAAAAATTTGATTCTATTCAAATCAAGGAACTAGTTGTTTCATACATTGAACATTGCATAACTTTGATAAAAGAAATGATTGCATAAATACACAAAAACATCCTTTGCTGATAGCTTAGATTTTCTTGGCTGATATGTTGGTCTCATAGTCATATAAGTACAGATTCACATGTCCTTGCATACTTGTGTGCTTGCATACACTTGTGCACACTCACTCACTGGAAACTGCACATTCCCCCCACACACAAAAATTAAGAACTGAAGAATTGACCACAGAGCTGAAATGTGTGTAGAAGAAGAAACAACAACAACAAAAAATGCTTAAAGAAATTAATAGGTTATAGCCATCTAGAAGCATAATCTTCATTAATTGGTCAGAAAAATGACTACTGTTAGGGTGTTCACTGTAGACTGAGTTTCCATTCCATCTGGTCCCACAGCTGGTTAGCACCAAATAAATACACAGTGACTTATATTAATTATAAACTACTTGGCCTATGGTTTAGGCTTCTTATTGGGTAGCTCTCTCTTAAATATTAACTGATAACTATTAATCTATATATTTCTACATGGCCTTATCTTACCAGAGAATTCCCAAATTCTTATCTTCCCAGTAGCTACATGGTATCTCCCTGGTGGCTTCTCTCTTCATCATTTCTTCCTAGAATACGCCTTCTCTGGTGTCCCCGCCTATAACTCCTGCCTTGCTACTGGCCAATCAGTATTTTATTATTAAACAAATGAGAGAAACATAAATAAGCAGCATACAGAAGGACATCCCCCATTAGGCAATACCTTCCAAAGCCAAAGATAACTAAAACTATCTCCTCTCAGTGACATTTTTTAAAAAAATATTTAACATAATTATTTGATTCTTTGGGAATTTTACATCATTAACTCCAACCTTATTCACTTCCCAGTCCCTCCATATACTTATCTCACCCCTCCATCCTGTGCCCCAAACTAATCAAAAACAAGCTCACTCATCTGTCTTTCCAACCCCTGTTCATAGTGGCATCAGAGAAGCTGTGGTGTGTCACACAGTATACATTTTTTCCAGTCAGTCACTCCCCAAAAATGTTCATTGCAATGGGATATTGGTCTGAACAGCATTTTGAATTTGCACAAATAACATTTGTAAGCTGATCGTTGTTATTCTTTTGTTTAAGCTGCAGCTGCTGATATAAAGAAAAGAACAATGGATGAACAACCACGTGGAGTTTATTTACCAGAAAGGGGGGGAGGGGGGATGGGTAGTCAGCCAACCCAAGAGGAGCCAAAAGGAAGAAAGAGAGGGATGGGTGGCAGGATCTTTTAAAGGGGAGATTGCATATGCGCACTGGGGTTTTGCACCTGCGTAAGAGTCCTCACAGGTGGCAATGCATGGCGGGTGAGTGCCCCATTGTTAGGGGGCAGGGGCAGGGTCATCCAGGTGTATTGTTCTTACAATCCCAGCTGTTTATTATAAAAGTTGGAGAATTTGGCGTGGCAGGTTAGGGAAGTAGGGGCGAAGATGTCTCAAGGCTGCTTCCTGCTGGCCTGGGGCATTGACTGTCTTTGGAGGGTTGGGGTGCTGCCATGTCCTGGGGTTGATTGTTGTTTCATTGTAGTCTGGGCCATGTGGTACTATCTGGTGCCTTTTAGACCTGGCAAGATGTTCGAAGAGCAGAGGACAAGGTTATGTTTAGAAAAAAAATTTTTTTTCTTAGGTCCTGTCACTTGAGGGGAAGATTGTAAGATGAGGGAGGGGTGTCCCAAGATGAGGGAAGGGAAATTGGGACTCGGGAAAGGTTGGACATTACCTGGAGTGAATCTGACCTGTTTGTATCTGATTCGGCTCCCTGGAACTTATAAGAGTCCTTAAATTTGTGAAAACATAAAGATTAGACATATTAGATCATATCTAGGTGGTATGAAATCTTTCTGGTTACCTTTAACCAGAAGGCACAAACACTTGGTGGTCCTTGTATCTTTAGATCTATGGCTTTTAGGCTGACATTCCTGTAACAAGAGCTAATTGGTTGGATTAAGAGATTTAAGTAAGTCATTGTGGGATACTTTGGAAATTGATGAGCAGAGTGTAATTAGAAGCAGGAAAGTTTAAATCAGCCTTGTAGAAATTGAGCCTTATTCTTCTGAAATAGGAGGCAAAATAGATGATTTCAGTGTCTTCTGAAACCTAAGGGAACAGGGTCCTGTTGTAGAAACTGTGTATGAAGGGTGAGTCTCAGGTGGAGAAGTAAAGGGCTTGAGGTGGGATAAGTGAATCCAGTGGGGAAGGCCCTCAAGTTTAGCTGCTGTTGGAGTGACAAGAATTACTTTGAAAGGGCCCTTCCATTTAGGAGACAGGGGCAGGGGGCAGGTCTCTGGTCTGGAGGAGAAAGAAGTACTTGATCCCCTATGTTAATTGGAAGTACATGGTCGAGGTAGAGAGTGGTCAGCAAATTCCCATAGGAGGGAACGGAGATGATGAAGTAAAGGTGTAAGCAGGTGGTCAGGGAGAGTCGAGAGTTTAGGTGAGAGGCCAGGTGTTAGAGCTGGCGGCCCATACATGAGTTCAAAGGGTGAAATGAAAAGTGGTTGGTTAGGGAGAGCCCTTAGCCTGAAAAGGGCCAGAGGCAGAAGCTTTACCCAGTCAAGGTGAAGTTCCTGTGACATTTTAACCAGAACAGTCTTTAAAGAATGGTTAGTTCTCTCCACCTTCCTGAGGACTGGGGGTGGTATGGAATATGAAAATGCCAAGGAATATTGAGATCTTTAGATAGGGTTTGAGAGATCTGAGAGGTAAACTCAGGACCGTTGTCTGACTGACGAGAGGCTGGAATCCCAAACTGGGGGATAATTTCCCTGAGAAGGATGTCAGAGATGGTCTGAGCTTTCTTGTTAGTAGTAGGAAGCGCTTCTACCCACCCTGAGAAAGTATCCACTAGTACCAGGAGGTATTTAACTCGCCTGACTGTGGGCATGTGGGTGAAGTCAAGTTGCCAGTCAGTCCCTGGGAGAGAGCCCCTAGCCTCGTGTGTGGGAAAAGGGGAGCTATGATACCTAGAGTTAGGGTTTGACATCTGACAGGTTTTACAGGAGGCAGTGATAGTTTTTAAGAAATTTAAGTCCTCAGAAGTAGGTTTGAGGTGAGCCTTGACAAACAGAGAAAGAGCCTTAATGTTAGGGTGGAAAAGCTGGTGTAAGTAGGACAGAATTTGTCTCATGTCAGGAGGTGGCTGTGAGGATGTGGGTTGTAGTTTATGGATTCCCTGTGGTGGGTGAGGTAGATCTAGGCCTTGGAGGGCTGCAGCCCTAGCTGCTCTATCAGCCCAGTTGTTGCCCCTAGAGATAAAGGAGCTGTCAGTCTGGTGTGACCGACAGTGAATAATTCCTATAGCTTTGGGGAGGTGAGAGGCCTTTAGCATGGCCATAATATAACCTGAGTTAGCTATGGATCCTCCTCTTGTAGTAAATAGCTCACGTTCCTTCCAAATAGCTGCATGGGACAGGAGGATATGAAAAGCATATTTAGAGTCTGTGTAAACATTTAGAGAATGTCCCTGTGCCAATTGGAAGGCACGGGTGAGGGCTATTAATTCAGCCTGTTGGTTAGTAGTGTGGGCAGGAAGTGCCTGTGCTTCCACCACCCTGGTGTCTGACACTATGCCATAGCCCGCTTTACGGGTCCTCCCATGTAAAAAAGAGCTGCTATCTGTGTGCTAGGTATAGGTGGCCTGAGGTAGTGTGCCCTCCTGTATGTGTGAAGGATGGAGCAATAGTTCCTCCAAGGTTTCAATGCAGGAATGAGCTGGAGAATAGTTAGCATTAGGTTGAGGTAGAAGTTTTGAGATATTAAGGGGTGGGCAAGATTGGAAAGTAAGCGTGGCATCTTCTACTAATGCCACCTGGAGGGAAAGAACTCAGGAAGGAGGTAGAGTTTGTAAGCCTCTATATGTTAGGAGATGGGACAGGTAGTGATGGGAGAAGACAGTGATGGGTGACCCAAAGTTTAATTTCTTTGACTCACGGATAAGAAGCTCAGCAGCTGCTAAAGTGCATATGCAGGATGCCCATCCTTGAGTAGTTAGGTCTAGCTTCTTCTACAGATAAGCTACAGGTGCAAAGGAAGGTCCTAGCTGGTGACCTAAAACTCCAAGTGCAAATCCTTCTTTTTCTGTTACATAGAGGGAGAAAGGACGAGTTAAATCTGGTAGATGAAGAGCAGGGGCTTTCAGGAGAGCCTGTTTAAGTCTCTGAAAGGGCTTAGTAACAGGGTTAAGGAGGGGTTCATGTGGAGGTCTGAGAGCCACCTCATAAAGGGGGCGGGCAAGGAGGGAATAAGAGGGGATCCAGGTACATAAGAAGCCAGCTATTCCCAGAAATAATAAAATCTCCTCTTTAGTAGAAGGAACTGCAAGAGATCCGATTAAGTTTTTCCTGTCTACAGTAATAGCTTTGTGGGTTGGGGTAATGGTTGGTCCCAAATAGGTGACCTGAGGAGTAGACAATTGAACCTTAGAAGGTGAGACTCTGTAACCCCTGCTAGACAGGAAATTTAGGAGGGTGGAAGTGTCAGTCCGGCTAACTTCCAAGAAGGGGCTACAAAGTAAAATATCATCTACATACTGTATGTACTTGGATTTAGGGAATGACAGAGATAGCAGGTCAGAAGCCAGGGCCTGACCAAAAAGGTGTGGGCTGTCCTGGAAGCCCTGAGGTAGGACAGTCCAGGAGAGCTGAGTGGAAACATGAGTATCTGGATCAGTCCAGGTGAAAGCAAAGATATTTTGAGACTGGGTGTGGAGGGGTATAGAGAAAAAGGCATCCTTAAGGTCTAAAACTGAGAAGTGAGACCTCCCTGGGGGAATAGTAGAGAGGAGTGTGTAAGAGTTAGGAACCACAGGATGGAGAGGCACTACTGCAGAGTTAATGAGCTGGAGGTCCTGAACCAGACGAAAAGTCCCATTAGGTCTTTTTACTGCCAGCATAAGGGTGTTAAAGGGGGAGGAGGTAGGACAAAGTAGCTTTTTCCTTAGGAGGTCAGGATAATAGGTTTAAGTCCCTTAAGGCTCTGGAGTGGGAGTAGGTACTGAACTTGAGTAATGTACCTAGAGGGGTCCTGTAACTGAATGACAATGGGGGGGTGGTGTTCTGGGTGTCCCAGACCTTGGTGTCTACCTGAGAGGCTGGTAAAGGAAATGACATGCTGGAACCTGTAGGGTGAGTAGCTAGGAGGAGGAGGAGGAGGGGAGCCTCTGGCGAGTCTGGAGTTAGGCGAATGTGGGGAGCAAAAGAAATAGAAGCTCCTACCTTAGCTAGAAGGTCCCTCCCTAGTAAAGGCACCAGACAAGTCGGTATAACCAAAAATGAATGAGTAAGGGGAATTCCCCTAAAAATACAGCTAAGTGGTGGAGTCCACTGAGGTAAGTAAGGCTGTCCTCCTACCCCGATAATAGGAAGACGAGAAGGGGAGGTGGGTCCCCAAAACTCCTTTAGGACTGAGTATGTGGCACCGGGGTCCAAAAGGAAAGAGATAGACCGCCCTGATACTTTAATGTCCACCCAGGGCTCCCTTTCAGAGATGACGGTGGTCAGGTCAAGAGAGCCTGGGCCCCATCATTCATAGTCCTCATCCATAGCCAGGGCTAAGAGATCAACTGGAAGGCCATCTGTGTTTGATGTCCTCTTGTCACATGGGACACTGGGACACTAGGACCAATGGCCTACTTCCTGGCATCTAGGACATGGCTTGTGTGGTGCTTGGGGGTTCGGGCAACCGCGGGCCCAGTGCCCTTTCTGACCACACTGGAAGCATGGATGCTGCGGTCCTCTGGCCCTGAAGGGCAATGGATCCCAGACAGATGCTGAGGCGTGTTGGACAGCTTCAGCTAGCATCTGGTATCTATGCTTAAGGATCTGGTTATCTCTCCCATGGTACACCTTAAACACCACTCTTAGGGCCTCATCCTGTGGAGTTAGGGGTCCTTTCTCCAAATTTTTAAGTTTAGCTCTAATGTCAGGGCAGCTCTGAGCGGAAAAGTATGTCATGAGAAGTTGCCTTCCCTCTAGCGTCTCAGGGTCTAGGTTAGTATACTGTAAAAAGGCCTGTTTAAGATGCTGTAGGAATTGGGAGGGATTCTCTGATTTGTCCTGAACTATATTTAGGAGCTTATCATAATTTATGGGCTTTAGGGCAGCCTTACGGAGACCAGACATGAGGCAATTTACAAACTGATCTCTAGCCAAAATACGACCTGGGGTGTTATAATCCCAGTGTGGTTCCTTCTCTGGGACAGCGTCATTCCCAGTAGGGTGAGTTGGCTGAGTTTGATGTATCTCATCTGCACATGACCTCACATAATTCCAAACTCGATGGTGCTCCTCATGTAGTAAGTTGTTACTTAAAATCATGAAGATATCATGAAAAGTAAGACTATAAGACTGTGCAATGTACTGAAATTCCTTTATAAAGGCAGTGGGGTTAGAGGTATAGGATCCTAATCTGTGCTGAATCTGAGAGAGCTCTGACAGTGGGAAGGAACGTGAACTCTAACCACGCCGTCCACACCGGCTACCTCATGCAAGGAGAGGTTAGTGGCCGGATCGGCTTTGGTAGATCGAGATCCCATTCAAGATCGAGTAGTAGGAGGGGTGAAGGTGGGAGTCAGGGGTGGGTGTTTGGAAGGGGCTGAGTCAGAGGAAGCTGGAGCAGGGACGGTTGAGGCAGAAGAGGAGATAGAAGGTTCAAGGATCTTAGTAGAGGCTTTAGAGGGCTCAGTTGGAGGGTGGAGGCGAACCAGTGGAGGTTCATCAGCTGGATCCAAGTCTATAAGATTTAATTCGGGCTTAAATTCCATAGCCAGAAGAATTGGGGATGAGGAGGGAGAGAGAGAGTGTTTAGCAGATAGATAGAAAAAAGCCTGTACATAAGGTAACTCCTTCCATCTTCTGGTTTGCTGACAGAAGTTAGAGAAATCCTGCAAAACCTCGGGGTTCAGTGTCCCGTTTGGGGGCCAGTGAGACTGGTTCTCTAAGGAATACCTCGGCCATTTTTAGTACTGAGATATGTGAGTCTGGATGCCTTAACGAACAGTATGAGGTGCAAGGGTTTTAAGTTCTCTAAAAGACATCCCAGCGGTGTGGATGGGCTTATTTCCTTAGTTGGCTTATTTCCCCATGGGTGAACAAGTTCAAAACCGGTAAAAGCCCCTCTCTGAATGCTCGTCAGCCCGAGGGGTGGGGGGGGGGGGGGGGGGGGGGGGGGGAGCCCGATAGACCCTGGGTCTGAATAGGGACTCAGCAGTCCCAAAGAACAAAAAGAAAACAGAAGAACCCAACAGTCCCACAGTGACTAACCACCTAGGGAGCAAGCAGCTACTGATGGGACCACCCGTAGGAAGTAAGTCAAGAGCGATTGTCAGCGAAGGGGGTCGGCCATGACCATGAAGATTGTGGCCGGGTGCTTCCCCGCCTCCAAGAACACCAGAGGGGTGCCAGAAGATCAACGGCCTGTCCCTCGGGTTCAGGGAGACATTTACGCTGACTGAAAGGGGTAGCCTTACCGAATTGGGTCTGGTGTTGTATGAAGAGTCCCAGCAAACCAGTGAGATGGAACATGGGTTGTCTATCCGTGTGTTAAGGGTACCCTTGACCTAACACACGCCCGCCAACGGGCCTCGGGAGAAGGTATAAGGGCAGAGCCTTTCCACGTCCAGGTGCCAAAATGTTATTC
Source organism: Cricetulus griseus (assembly GCF_003668045.3). Taxonomy (NCBI): domain Eukaryota; kingdom Metazoa; phylum Chordata; class Mammalia; order Rodentia; family Cricetidae; genus Cricetulus; species Cricetulus griseus. Next base: position 150,593,600 of record NC_048597.1, on the reverse strand, counting down.
TTTTGTTTAAGCTGCAGCTGCTGATATAAAGAAAGGAACAATGGATGAACAACTTACATGGAGTTTATTTGCCAGAAAGGGGGGGTGAGGGGATGGGTAGTCAGCCAACCCAAGAGGAGCCAAAAGGAAGAGAGAGAGGGATGGGCGGCAGGACCTTTTAAAGGGGAAGTTGCATATGCACACTGGGGTTTTGCATAAGAGTCCTCACAGGTGGCAATGCATGGCGGGTGAGTGCCCTGTTGTTAGGGGGCGGGGTCAGGGTCATCCAGGTGTATTGTTCTTACAATCGTAATAGTCTGTATGTATTCAATTGCCTCCATAATTTAAAGAGCCTTAAAAACATAATGATTCTTAGTACATAAATTAAATGAATCATATTATTAGATGCTGAGAGACTATTGTAACAGCCCATAACTTGGTTCTCTGAGCTGTGTTTGGGGCCCTCTGTCCTGTATATTTTTACCATTAATAAAATAAGCTGCTCTTCTATCAGAAGAACCATTAGTAAACACTGACATAGTATTTTCATGGGACTGCTCCTTACTATTTTGGGAATCTGAAAGGTTTCATTAGCATAAAATGCAACAGCCCATGAGTTGGAAACTGATTTTCAATTTTCTTTGAAAATTTAGCAAAAACAATTGCTCAATAAATCATTATTTTGAGACAACTAATAACCTGTTTCTTGGTGTAAGGGACATGTTATCATTTGCCAAAATACAGTCTACATTTCATATAGCATTTGTACATTATGCAGGCTATTGCCTTAAAATAAGGGTTTAATACTTTGGCTGGTGAGACAGGTAGGTGTGACCATAGTAATGGTCCCTCCTGCCACAGAACAGAAGTCTGCCTATACTTTGTGGGGAGCAAATAAGTATCCCATGGCTTTGCATTGTTAATACAGTATCTGCTGATGCTGGATTAAACAAACTCTAACAATAGAAAATTTGCTTACCCTCTAGTTAGCTGTCTGGGTGAATTGGGATGACCAACTCTTTTAGAATATCATTTAAAGGTTTTAAATCATCATTAGATGCCCCCAAAAGAAGGAAGTGTTACCCTAAAATATTTTTTAACAATTTCTTTTAAAAGAAATCAAAGGTTGTAAACTATCCTTTCTAATTTTATTTTTAAGCCTAATTTCTTTAGAATATTACACATGTCCCAAACAACTTTTGAGATTTATATGAAGTTTCTGAGCAGTCTTTATTGATCTAACCTTTGAAGCTCTCATAGCTGACAAGGCCTCATTTGCATCTTAGCTGACACACTCAGGCTGAGAATCTAACAGGCAGCTATCTCCTGAGGCTTTTTCTCAAAAACCTTTATCAAATCATGTATCAACACTTACTTTCTAGATTTTCCTTTACCACTATAAAAATTTAAGAGGATATCTGTATGTTCTCCTCTGCCAAATTCCATATAATCATCCATAGATTTCCCCTGCCCCTAAATCAACACTATAGGCTTCTGTTATTTTTCCACCAACTGACTTTGAGGACTCAAATCATCAACCTCACCTGTTAAGACATTGACTGACCAATTTGATGCTCTTATTGACTATAATTAAAGCAATTTTGGTAGCTATTTTACTATATCTGAGACAAATCGTATTCAAGGCAATTTACGCAGTTTCGTTTGTCAGCATTCATGCATTCACAATCATACATATATCAAACATTCAGATGTGGTCACATCAAACATTCATAACTTGTATACATCTCACATTTCTCCTTTTGCCTAGGTTATGATCAGTTTGTTGAACTGAAAAATCCCTAATTGAAATCTCTGGTTGAGGAACCAAAAATTCAAATTAACAAAAGTTTTAAAACTTAGGCCCTGAAAGGGAAAGTCTAATGAAAATTTAACCCCTTAAATCATGAGTGTCATGACCGGTGCCTGATCCCCTGCTCTCAGAGAAGGAGAGGTAACTGTCCATGACTCCTGTTAACATTCCTTTGCTAATTGCTTGTCATAAAGATCCCCCAGCCCAGGGAATAGCTGACAGACATGGCAAATCTGTAACCTTGCAAGCCCAAGCCCTGTCTTATCTCAGTCAAATTTATCTCCCTTAAAATGTATGGTTAGTGACTAACTCTGTACTTTGTATGACCTTAAGTAACCATGGAAACTCTGTAATTTGTGGCCTTCAACCTTATGGTCTCCCCCTTTAAAAGCTTCTCTTTTTGGCTGGGTGGAATCTCATTTACCCACCATGCAGTGAGATCCTAGCTGGCCAGCTTGAAATAAAAAAAAAAAAAAAAAAAACCTTTTGCTTTTGTATCAGAGTGTCTACCCCTTGGGTTAGTCTCTGGGCTCTGCAAACCTGGCACAACAGCAGTTACAGCCAATTCTTGAATTATGAGTATCCAAAATTTGAACAGATCCAAATTTACCTATGTTGCCTTTCTTTCTCCATAAGATCTTAAAACAGTTTCTGACTAGCTGTATTAATAGCATTTTTATACATTTGACTGACATCAGCAACAGTGGCATTTCCCAAGGCTGCAAGTTTTCCAAATTCTGACCTTGGCCTATAGCATGCCTTCTGCCCTCTGTGGATTAGGCTGCTTTCTTCTCCTTCATCTCCAGCACAACCCGGTTCCCTATTTTCTCTTCTGTTTGTACTCTGTCTGACCCGGTTCCCTTCCTGACCATTTCCAAAGCAACCTCTGGAAGGCTCTTTCTATTTCTTCCTCCCTATGCCTTGCTGTCTCTAAAGGAACAACATATTTTTAACTGAAGTTTCTATTGGTCTATTATCTAAACAAATCCCAATAAACACATCCACATCATTTTTATTTCCTATTGCTCAATTTTTCTCATTTTTCTATATATTTTTATTTTTATATTTTTCTTTTTTTTTTTTAATTTCTTTTTGAGACAGGGCTACTCCATTTCTAATCCAGCTCCTTAGTCAGCTGAGGCACCATTACAGTACCTTACCAGCCTAACTCTCTGAGGAGTTGAGGTGAAAGACTTAAAAATTAACAAAGAAATATAGCCGAGATAAGAAAACTCTCCAAAAGGAAAGTAGGGCATCCTAACCCAGAAACTGACCAAGGCCACTACTATGAGTTAGTGTCTAGAATTTACCAGCTTCCAGCAATTACTCCCTTACAAGGCCATAAGACAACTGGGTACCAAGAATTCCCAGATGGCCACCCTCCTCGAGGGCTCATGAAGGAAACAGATTGCCCCACTGTCAATAATTAACAATTAAGGGTCCATATGAAACAAAGAGATAGCTACCATTTGCTTAGGCTAGATTAGTTAGCACATCCTGAGGTTTGTAGGTTTTAAAACTGGTGGGTAAGGATGCCATCTGATTGCCAGCCCTGTCCTCAAGACAAAGGGCCTCCTAGGAATCCATGACTCTGGTCAGGTACTCAAGAGACACAGAGTCTAGGCCCCTCCCTAAGCTTGTGGTTTTTGCCTTTTAAAACACCTGTGCCTGGGGGACGATGCTGTTCTCTAGCCTGCATGCTGAGAGAGCCTGTTTATACAAATGTCCACCTTTCATTAAAGCCTCTTGCTGTTTGCATCAAGTTTCCACCTCTGAAAGGTGATTGGGGTGGCCGTGGTCCTGGAAAAAGATCCTGGAGGCCTGAGCTTCTGGGGGTCTTACAGAGGCAACCATATAAATAAACCCATTCCTACCTTGATGCTGGCCATTCCACAGGTGATCTGGGTGATCTGTCAGTGTATATTCCCTTCTTTCTGGATCTCAGGGAGGACCTTCACTATGTATTGCCCTTCGTTACTTCTTAAGGGTTCCAGCAAGGCATCTGCAGATTTAATAAATATAGACGGTCTCTCTCTCTCTCTCTCTCTCTCTCTCTCTCTCTCTCTCTCTTGGTTTTTTGAGACTGGGTTTCTCTGTGTAGCTTTTAGAGCCTATCCTGGCACTCGCTCTGGAGACCAGGCTAGCCTCAAACTCATAGAGATCGACTTGCCTTTGCCTCCAGAGTGCAGGGATTAAAGGCATGGGCCACCAATGCTGGGCAGTAACTCAGATCAAGGTCCAAGCTCTTAAGCCTCTGGCAATATGCAGATACTCTGTAGATTTTGTAAACAGGCCTTGTAAGAATAGGGAAAACAAAGAAATAGCACCTGGCACTGAGGCAACCAGTAGCTCCCCAAAGGTATTGGGGATCAACCTTAGATAAGAGAAGAAAAGCAGACTCCCAGAGGTCCTCCACAGAAACCATTCTGAGCTAGGTAACCCAGTCACAAAAAGACAAACAGGGTATGCAGTCACTCATACATAGATTTTACACATAGAGCAGAGGATTAGTAGCCCACAATCCACACCACCAGAGAAGTTAGGAAACAAGGAGGACTCTAAGTGAGACATTCATGGTCCCCCAGAGTAGGGGAAAGGGACAAGATCTCCTGTGCAAATTTGTAGCATCAGGGGAGGGGAGAGGGAGCTAGGAGAATGAGAAAGGGAGAAGAGGAGGGGTGAGGCACACATGAGGGATCAGGAAGTTAGAGTTATGGGAAGAATAGAGGAGAACAAGATAAGAGATACCATAAAACAGGGAGCCAATTTAGGTTCAAAGAGAAATCACGTGCTAGAGAAATGTATGTAGATCTACCACTATGACACCAACTAACAATCTAAGCAATAGAGGAGAGGCTACCTTAAATGCCCTCCCCTGATAATGAGATTGATGACTGTCTTATATGCCATCCTATAGCCTTCACTCAGCAGCTGGTGGGAGTGGAAGAAGTCACCCACAGCTAAACACTGAACTGAACTGGAATCCAGTTGCAGAGAATGAGAAGTCATGAGCAAAGGGGCCAAGACCAGGTTGATGAAACCCACAGAAACAACTGGACCTGAAAAACAGGGACTCTTGGTTCCCAGACTGATACCTGGGAAACCAGCATATGAACTGATTCAGACCCATGAATGTGGGTGTGAGTGAGGAGTTTTCGAAATCTATGGGGCCTTTTGTAGAAGATCAGTACTTATACCTAGCATAGGGATAGACTTTAGGAACCCATTCCACATAGAAGGATACTCCCTGAGCCTAGACAAAAGGTGGTGTGTTACGATAAATCTTTCCGTCAAAAGCCGCTGAACCCCACCTCCACATGTGTGCTTTATGTCATCCGCCCACCCGAGTTAGGACCCAAATTAATACACAGAAACTTGTACTAGGTTCAAATGCTGCTTGGCCAATGACTAGGATTTCTCATCTGCTAGCTCATTCATAATTATCATAAATCTATATATTTAATGAGACTTATCTTATAGAGGATGTCTTTCCCTGCTGCCCTCTCTTGCTGGTGGCTCACATGGCGACACTGGAGGAGGCAAAGGGGAAAAAGAGACACTTCCAGTGTCTCCTGGCTTAAATATGAGTCTCCTTGCTATGCCATTTCCTGCCTGGATCACCACTTCTCTACTACATTTCCCAGAATCCTCTTTAACTCCTAGTCATGTCTAACTTGCTGTCTCATTGGCCAAACAGTATTTTATCATCTAGTAAGGCAAACACATACACAGAAGCACTTCCCACATCAGTGGTGGTCCTAGGCCCTATCCCAAAGTATATGACAGACTCTGAAGACCCCCTATGGAAGGCCTCACCCTTCCTGGGGAGCACAAAGGGAATGGGATAGGTAGGGTGTTATTTGAGGGGGACGCAAGGGAGGCAGAGGAACTGGGATTGACATGTAAAACAATCTTGTCTCTTATTCAAATAAAAAATGGAGAAAAAATTTGTGCTTATATTGAAAGACTTAAAAATTAGGAAAGAAATATAGCCCAGAAACTGACCAAGGCTACTACTATGACTTAGTGTCTGGAATTTACCAGCCACCAGCAATTACTCCCTTACAAGACCATAAGATAACTGGGTACCAAGAATTCTCAGATGGCCACCCTCCCCGAGGGGCTCATGAAGGAAACAGATTGCCCCACTGGCCAATATGTCAATAATTAACAATTAAGGGTCCCTATGAAACAAAGAGAGAGCTACCATTTGCTCAGGCAAGATAAGCATATCCTGAGGTCTGCAGGTTTTACAAATGGTGGGTCAGGAGGCCATCTGATTCCCAGCTCTCCTTGTAAGCTGGTAAATTCCAGGCACTAAGTCATAGTAGTGTCCTTAATTTCTGGGTTAGGCTGCCCTACATTCAGTTTGGAGAGTTTCCTTATCTGGGCTATATTTCTTTGCTAATTTTTAAGTCTTTCATTCCCTCCTTTTTCTTTTGCAAGGTTTTAATCTTAAAACCTCAGGGGACCTCAATGTTCAGTATGGCTTGATACTGTGGAGTAAGGACGAGGGCCTGAGTGATGGATAGTCTCACATATGAACTGTAAGAACCTGTTGAGGAGACAGGTGCTTAATGTCAGGAGCAGGAGGAGTATGAACAGGGTCCCTGTTGAAGTGGAAACTAAGGTGGTTGCTGTCTCTCCAGCGCTCCCATCAGGGAGTGAGAGATATTGGCATTTCCCCATGTAAGGGAGTTCCTTTTGACTTAGCATTTTAACCAGGGAAAATGGGTGGCATATCCTTTTTCCATGCTATTTCCTGCTGACTTTGGGATGAAGTTAGGTACCCAAGGAGGCTGAAATGCTAGTCAAAAGCAAAAAATGGAATTTAGGCAATGGGGAATCTATCAGGAGCTTCTGGTTGGCAGACTCTGTTGCAGAGACAGGGGGTGTCCACATTAGCTGAACTGGTTCACATCCACAGCAAGTCTAGGGTTTGCAGTCTTTAGGAGCAGGCTGTAGTCAGCAACTGATATTTGTCTGCCAGAAGTGGAAATCTGTTGAGACATGTTTATGCTGGGAACAGAAGTTAAAACTTATATATTTGGAACTCTTAGGCCCGTATTTTTAGTGATCAAGAAGGACAGGAGTTCCAAGACAAGGGAGAAAATCCCATCCTCAGGAACAAATAAATGGGATAACAAAAGTTGCTGGAGTCCTTTTTACCTGTGAGAAGTGGATACAAGCTTTATGACTTTTGATCCTCTGAAGCTTATATGAACTTTATTATATAATAGGACATAAAAGTTCTAGACATTTTATCATTACCAATCTGTATTGAAATCCATATTACAGAAAAAAGCAGATATTGGGTATTTGTAAAACAGTAGGAATATACTTATACCTTTGAGTTATAGAAAAAACTACAGATTTGGTTAGAAGTTTGTACGTTTTTCTTCTGTCCTGGGAGATCCAGGTAGAGATTGAACAGGGGTGCCTTAGGCCTGATGAAAAGCCCTTTACGTTTATACTTAGATGGCAACCAAAATAAATCTTAAAACCTTGAGCTTGTGACTGAACAGTTGGTAGCCCCCGCTCTACCAGCTTATCAAATTTTATTAAATATTAATCTCTGTACTTTTATATTTTAAACTATTTTTATAGCATTAAGACTTATATGTCTTTATTTTTTCAGATCCTTATTTAGGAGCTATATCAAGGCTGACTGATGTTGCCAAGCTGACAAAGTTATAGCGAGTCTAATCATTAATACTATCAGAGATCTCAGAAGGATAAATTCTGTGTAACTTTTGAATCTATTAAAAAATAATAGGGTCCAGTCCATATAAAGTTAGCCATACCCAAGTCTCAATTGTGTTGTGGGCAGAAGTAAATCTTTGCCAGGTTCATAAAGTGAGAGTCTTTTCTCTCTGTGGAAGAGGGACATGGAAAAGACTGACCTTAATTTGTCTAGGCAAAAATGGTGCAATCAATTCTCCAGTGTCCTGTAGCCTGTCCACAGTCTGATCCCCATCATGCCTGGCAGCATGCTCACTGGTCAGCATTGTCACAGTCCATGGAGCCCCATAATCTTCTTTAGAGACCTTGAGTCACTGTCAGGATCTGGAATTCTCTGTCTGATATGATAAGCCTTTTAGTTAGCACTTTAAATGCCATATTCTGCAAATCTCTGTAGTGTTAGAAGTCTGCCTAGGTAAATCTGACAACTCTGTTTTCAGTTACTTGTACTAAGCTTAACCTTTGAAAACATATACAGGGGACTGAATCAGGTTTATCACTGTTACTAATCATTAGTACTTATCTTGACCATAATCAACAAGCTTGTTTATTTATAAGGATGGCTAGTAACTTGTATTTCTTAACATCTTACAACATGTTAGTAGCTTTTATAAAACTAAGACTTTATATTGTCAGGTTTATCTTTAAAAATGTAATGCTTTAATCTCTATTACAAAATTTTTCTGTTGTTATCAATGTAAACATCTGACTTACAGGTGGTTCTAGGCTACCCATATAAAGGAGTTTTGTTTTTAAACCTCCAAAGAATTGAGACCCATGGCCTTCGAAGTTATTTTAAGCCCTTTGTTAAACTTTGGTCATTGTCTTACTGTACCATAAGGAGTAAACAGCTCATTTTTTTTTGTTAGCATATGGAACTTATGGCTGTGATCTTAAATTTTAGCTCTTTGATTTAAGCACAAACATTAACAATATAACATAAGCATAAATATCTTATAACCTTATAAATTTGAACAATTAAAAATCTTTTAATGTCTTTTTGAAATAATATCAAAAATAAAGCACCCTTGATGTGTTTAAAACCATTATCACCTGGGTGATTATTAAATTTGTCAATTCCCAGTGTTCCTAGTTTTAACTTTTTAGCTAGTTTTAATTTTTGTCAGATTTAACCATAAAACAGTTTTAATACCATCTTTACTAGAAAGACACCTGAATTCCTGTTAACCCAAATTTAATGACTAGAGCTCAGAGATAAATTCTGAGCTGTATCGCTAAATGATTGGCTGCTGTTAGCATTAGACAGCAAAAATATTTAAACCATTTTTGTTTTAGCTTCATGCTTGTAACAGAATTCACTTTTATACCAGAAAACATAGATAGAACCTTTTAACAAGTATATATAATTTTCTTTTGGGACATAAACAAAACTTTAAACAGAATTAACCTGGTATGGTTACAAAAATTTAGCCTATATTACCATTATAAATTTAGTATTTGTAGATATGAGAGCCCATAGCAAACAGTTTACTTTCTTCTCTGACACTTTTATGGCTTTCTTTGATCCTCTTTAAATTTTTTTTTTTACCTTACTCTTTTTCTCTGATTCCCTCAGACATCCCTATCTTAGACAAACCTCTCTTTTTCTCTTTGTCTCTTTCTTTTCCCCTCTTATCAGTGACTCTCACTCAGGGGTGCCTGAGTGAATGCCTTATCTTTTTATTTTTTTTAAATCCCGAATTACCTTTCCCTGAGCCTCTCTGCACTCCACTGGGCAATAGTGCAGGGGCAACACTGGGGCACATTCCCTGGGTGGATCAGCAACACTGATGGCGTCCCTCCCTCCAGCAGTCACAGACCCTCTGAGCTCACTTGGGCCCTGCCTGCTGCTAGACCTGCCTGGACCTCAGCTTTCCAGGAACGGATGGCCAGCTGGGCGCACTTAGACTTGGAGGCACTTGCCATTAGGTCAGCCTGGTACATGCCCCACAGGCATCTTTCTCCAGCGGCTTGTTACCCATGTACCCGCCATAGACAGATGCCTGTGTGAAGGATGCCTGCACCGTGCACATGCCACATGCCAGCAGGCCATTGTCCTCCTACAGGGAGGGAGGGGCGAGGCGAGGCGAGGCGAGGCGAGTCCCACTATGGGCAGCTCCTGCATCAAGCCCCCCCCCATTGGCCCGCTCTGAATGCCTGCCTTTAGCAGGCTTTTGCCTCTCCCAAGAAGCCATGGTGACCACTCCTAGGCCACCTGGAGGCTGGCAGTGCAGGCTGCTCTTAGGCAAAGTATGTCTTGGCTGCAAGGAGCCAGAATGTACTATCCTCTGCCAGGCTGTAACTTCCTACCTGGAGCCACTGCAGCAGGAAAGTCTCTGTTTTTCAAAGGGAAGGGGTCTGTCCTGGTAGATTCTGTCCCAAGTCATTCTCTGTCAAGACAAGACAAACAGACAAACAAACTACAAACACAGCACTGAGACAAAGAAGAACAAACACACAGCACCAATGTGAAACTTGGGCAGACAGCACAGTAACACAGACTAGGGTCAGATAGATAGCCCCATGGGGAGAACTGAGATTGACACAAATGACAAGAACAACAGGACAGATACAACAGACAGGACAAACAGCACAGCAGACCAAATTACAGACATGGCACCAAACAAAAATTATAAACCCTTGGACTTTCATCCAGGGTAGGACCAAGGGCTTCTCAGGACACGTCTGTCTTCCCTTGTGGTCCAAATTACCAAATACAAGGCCTGTGCAGGCACAGATTAAATCCAAGTCATGGGCCAAACCAACAAAACAGCAAGAGACATAACATGACACATTATCAAACATATAGGTTGCACGCTCTACCTTACCTCCAAGATCATTTAAGGTGAGGGGTGGTCGAAAATCCCAGACAAGCCCCCAAATTAAGACCCTCCAGAAGCTCAGGCCTCCAGAATCTTTTCCCAGCACTGCAGCTACCCCAATCACTTTTCAGAGGTGGAAACTTGATGCAAACAGCAAGAGGCTTTAATGAAAGGTGGACGTTTGTACAAACGGGCTCTCTCAGCATGCAGACTAGAGAGCAGCCCCGTCCCCCAGGCACAGGAATTTTTAAAGGCAAAAACCATAAGCTTAGGGAGGGGCCTCGACTCTCTCCGTTGAATACAATGACCAGAGTCATGGGTTCCTAGGAGGCCCTTTGTCTTGAGGGGAGGCCCAGGAATCAGATGGCCTCCTGACCCCACCAGTTGTAAAACCTGCAGACCTCAGGATGTGCTAACTAATGGTAGCTATCTATGTGTTTCATAGGGACCCTTAATTGTTAATTATTGACACATTGGCCAGTGGGGCAATCTGTTTCCTCCATGAAGCCCTCGGGGAGAGGGTGGCCATCTGGGAATTCGTGGTACCCAGTTATCTCATGGCTTTGTAAGCTGGTAAATTCCAGGCACTAAGTCATAGTAGTGGCCTTAATTTCTGGGTTAGGCTCCCCTACATTCAGTTTGGAGAGTTTCCTTATCTGGGCTATACTTCTTTGCTAATTTTTAAGTCTTTCATTACAATATATTATTTATGGTTTATCAATGATTGCTTGCAGATTCAGAAAGCAAAATTAGCCTCAAGCTATAGAGATCAGGCAGTGGTGATACACATCTTTAATTCCAGGACTTGGAATTAAGTGGTAGATTGATCTCTTTGAATTCAAGTCCACCCAGGGCAAAATGATGTCGAATTAGTCTAAAAGAGTAACAGAGCACAAGACTTTAATCCCAGCACTAGGGAGGCATACAAAATATGAGTAGGATTTTCAGTAGTCAGTCAGAGTAGTCTCTAGACACATTAAGGAAAATAGAGCAGTCTGGGTGAATCTGAGGAGCATGGTAGCCAGGAGCAGTTAAATTATCATTCCATGATCTGAGCTGAGGTAGATGTAAGAGCTAGTGGTGGGCAGCTTTGCTTTTCAGAATCTGCAGTCGCGTTAATAAATCATGAATAATATATCAACAAAAGGAACACATGACTATAAGTGTGAGGATTTGCATCTGGGTCTTCAATTGTATTCCATGGATCCACCTGTCTCTTTTTATGACAATAACATGTGTTTTTTTTATTACTATAGGCCTGTAGGTAGAACTTGAAATGAGATATAGTTAAACATACAGAATTTCTTTTATTATTTTATCTATCCTGTATTTCTGTTTTATTTTTTTCCAAATGAAGGGCTTTAGTAATTGTGAGGGGGAATCAATGGGGATTGCACTAAATATGAAGATTGCTTTTGGTAAAATGTCCATTTTTACTATGTTAACCCTACTAATCCTTAAGTATGGGAGAACTTCCCATCTTCTGATAGATTCTCAATCTTTTTTTAGACTGTATGAATTTCTTGTCCTACAAGTCTTTCACTTGCTTATTTACAGCTACACCAAGATATTTTATATATTATTTGTGGCTATTGTGAAGGATGAGATTCCCTGGTCTTTCTTAGCTTACTTATGATTTGTATGTAGAAGGGCTATTGACTTTTTTAATTAATTGTTTATCTAGCCACACCACTAAATGTGTTTATCAGCTATAGGAGTTCTCTGGTAGAAATTTTCTTGTTGATTGTATATACTATCATATCATCTACAAATAGTCATGATTTCATTTCTTAATTTCTAGATTGTATCTCTTTCATCTCCTATAGTTTTCTTTTTCACTAGCCAAAACTTGAAGTACTACATTAAATACATATGGAGAAAGTGTCCAGTCTTGTCTTTTTCATTATTTTGGTGGAATTGCTTTGAATTACTCTCCATTTAATTTGATGTTTGCTATTGGATTTTTATAGAGAGCTTTTCATTATGCTTAGGTTTGTCTGTTATATCCCCAATCTTTCCAAGACTTCTATCATTAATGTCTCTTGGATTTTGTCAAAATCTTTTCCAGAATCTAAGGATATGATCATTTGTTTTCTTTTTTCCTTTCAGTTTGTTTATGAGGTGGATTACACTGACAGATTTTCTATGATGAATGATACCTGCATCCCTGGGATGAAGCCTACTTATCATTATGGGTGATGTTTTTGATGTTTTCTTGGACTCAGTTTTACAGCATTTCACTTAGCATTTTTGCATCAATGTTCATGATGATGAAATTGTTCTGTAATGTTCTTTTGTTGTTGTTGTTGAGACTTTGTGTGGTTTGTGTATCAAGGTAACTGTGGTCTCATGAAATGAATTTGACAATGTTCTTCAGTCTCTATTTTGTGAAAGAATTTGAGAAGTATTGGTACTAGTGCTTCTTTGAAAGTCTGATAGAGTTCTGTGATTAAACAATCTGGTCCTGAACTTGTTTTGTGTGTGTGTTGGGAGATTTTTAATGACTTCTTCTATCTCCTTACTGTTACAGTTCTATTTAAATTGTTTATCTGATCTTGATATAACTTCAGTAAGTAATATCTATCAAGAAAACTGTCAAATTCTTTCAGGTATTCCAATTTTGTGAAGTATAGGTTTTTGAAATATGACCTAATAGTTCTTTGGGTTTCCTCAGTGTCTGTTGTTATGCCCTGCTTATTTTCCTATTTGGTCAATTTGGATGTTCCTTCTCTCTCTGCTTTTTGGTTAGTTTGGATAGGGGTTTGTCTATCATGTTGTGTTTCTCACTAACCAACACTTTGTTTCAGTGATTCCATGTATTGTTCTCTTTGTTTCTATTTTATTGATATCAACCCTCCATTTGATTATTTCCTGTATTCTTCTACAATTCTTTTTTAAAATTAGAAACAAGATTGTTTCACATGTCAATCCCAGTTCCCACTCCCTCCCCTCCTCCCCTACCACCCCCCCCAATTAAAACCCTACCTATCACATATCCTTTCTGCTCCCCAGGGAGGGTGAGGCCTTCCATGGGGGGGGTCATCAAAGTCTATCATATCCTTTGGGATAGGGCCTAGGCCCACACCCATGTGTCTTGGATCAGGGAGTATCCCTCTATGTGGATTGGACTGCCAAAGTCCACACCTATGCTAGGGATAAGTAATGAGATTATCTACACAGGGTCCTGTAGATTTCCAAGGTTTCCTCACCAACGTTCCTGGGGTCTGGATCAGTCCCATGCTGGTATCCCAGCTATCAGTCTGGGGAACAAGAGCTCCATGATGTTCAGGTCACCTGTTTCTGTGAGTTTCACCAGCCTGGTATGGATACCTTTGCCCATCACTCGTTCTTCTCTGCAACTGGATTCCAGTTCAGTTCAGTGATTAGTTGTGGGTGTAGCTTCTACTTCGACCAGCTGCTGGATGAAGGCTATAAGATGGCATATAAGTTAGTAATCAATCTCATTATCAGGGGAGGGCATTTAAGGTAGCCTCTCCTCATTTGCTTAGATTGTTAGTTGGCATTATCTTTGTAGATCTCCAGACCTTTCCCTAGTTCCTGATTTCTCTGTAAACCTAAAATGTCTCCCTCTATTATGGTATCTCCTTTCTTGTTTTCTTCAATTCTTCCCCTGACTCAACCTTTCTGCTCCCTCATGTACTCCTTACCCCTCTTCTTCTCCTCTTCTCATTCTCCTAGCTCCTTCCCCACTCCTCCCTTGCTCCAAATTTGCTCAGGAGATCTTGTCCCTTTCCCCTTCTGCAGGGGACCATGTATGTCTCTCTTAGGGTCCTCTTTGTTTACTAGCTTCTCTGGCAGTGTGGATTGTAGGCTGGTATTCCTTTACTCTATGTCTAAAATCCACATATAAGTGAGTACATACCATGTTTGTCTTTTTTGTGATTGGGTTACCTTGCTCAGAATGGTTTCTTGTAGTTCCATGCATTTTTCTGAAAATTTCAAGATTCCATTGTTTTTTTCTGCTGAGTAGTACTCAATTGTGTAAATGTACCACATTTACTCTATCCATTCTTCAGCTGAGGGGCATCTAGGTTGCTTCCAGTTTCTGGCTATTACAACTAGCGCTGCTATGAACATTGTTGAACAGATATTCTTGTTGTATGAACGTGCTTCTTTTGGGTATATGCCTAAGATTGGAATTGATGGATCTTGTGGTAGATTAATTCCTGTTTTCTGAGGAGGTGCCATACTGATTTCCAAAATGGCTGTACAAGTTTGCACTCCCACCAGCAGTAGAGGAGTGTATGTTGCTGACTGTGTCCTTTGCCTTACAGAAGCTTCTCAGTTTCAGTGGGTCCAATTTATCAATTGTTGACCTCAGTGTCTGTGCTACTGGTGCAATGTTCAGGAAGCTCTATTACAGAGCTGTAGTTCTCCACATTCTTTGTGGAGGCACTTAGTGCTATGAACTTTCTTATTAGCACCACTTTCAGTTTGTCAGGTAACTGTGGGTATGTTGTGTATCTATGTTCTTTGAAGTCTAGAAAATCTTTAATTTCTTTATTTCTGCCTTGGCATAGTGGTTATTCAGTAGGGAATTGTTCAAGTTCTGTGAGTTTATAGGCTCAGATGTTTCTGTCAATTAAATCCACCTTCAATTAGTTGTGGGTTGCTATGATTTTGGTAATCATTCTAATTTTCTTCTATGTGTTTAGAGTTACTTTGTGATTCAGTATATGGTCAGCTTTGGAGAATGTTCTGTGAAGAATGTGCTGAGAAGAAATTGCATTCTGTTATGTTTGGATGAAATATTTTGTTGATATCTGTTTGGTCTATATGGCTCATAATGTCTGTTAGTTCCAATACATCTCTATTTTTTGTTTGGATAATCTGTCATTGCTGCAGTCGGGATATTGATGTCCCCCATACCAAAGTATGAGGTTTGATATATGATATAAGTATTAGTAGTGTTTCCATTACAAATTTGGGTGACCTTATGATTGGGTCATAGGTGTTAAGAATTGAAATTCATCTTGTTTGAATTTTCTTTGATGAGTATTAAGTGTCCTTCTGTATTTCTGTTGATTAACTTTTGTTAGATATTAAAATGAAAACACTAGATTGTTTCTTAGGTCCACTTACTTTTTCAAGTTTGTTTTTTATTTTTCTTTTCATTTAACTTATAAACAAGCTTGTTTCACATATCAATCCCAGTTCCCTCTCCCTCCTCTCTTCCACTGCCCCCTACCAAACCCCTATCCCATTTCCTTTCTGATCTCAAGGAAGGATGAGGCCTTCCATGGGGATCTTCAAAGTCTATCGTATCATTTGGAACAGGGCCTAGACCCTACCCCTTGTTTCCAAGCTGAGAGATTATCCCTCTATGAGGAATGGGGTCCAAATCCATTCCTATACTAGGGATAAATACTGATACACTACCAGAGGCCCCATAGATTGCCCAGACCTCTAAATTGACATCCACATTCAAGGAGTCTGTAACAGTCCTATTCTGGATTCAGAACTATCAGTCTGGTGTCCAGGATTTCCTGCTTGTTCAAGTCAGCTGTTTCTGTGTGTGTTTCTAGCCTGGTCTTGACCCATTTGCTCATCATTCTTCCCTCTCTGCAACTGGATTTCAGGAGTTCAGCTCAGTGTTTTACTGTGGGTGTCTGTTTCTGCTTCCATCTGCTACTGGATGAAGACTCTAGGATGGCAATTAATGTAGTCATCAATCTCAATATCAGAAAAGAGCATTTAATGTAGCTTCTCCACTATTGCTTAGATTGTTAGTTGGGGTCATCCTCATAGATTTCTGATCTTTTCCTTAGTGCCAGTTTCTTTTCAGACTTATAATGGCTCCCTGTATTATGGTATCTCTTCTCTTGCTCTCCTCTATTCTTCCCCTGACTCAATCTTCCTGCTTCTTCATGTCCTCCTCTCCCTCCTCTTCTCCCTTTTTCTTACTCTGAGGTAATGGTTATCTTTGATGTTAAGGTATGTTTCATGTATGCAGCAGAAGGATGGATCCTGTTTTTGCATGCAGTTTGTTAATTTGTGTCTTTTTATCAGGAATTGAGTTTATTGATATTCAGAGATATATATCATCAATGAATGTTAACCCCTGCTTTTATGTTGGCAGTGTGTGTCTGTGTGTGTTTCCATTTTTAGGGCTTTTCTGGTATGAGATTATTTATTGCTTGTATTTTCATGGGTGTGGTTAATATCCTTGAATTGGAAGTTTCCTTATAGAATCTTCTGTCTGAATGTAATTGTGTACGGATATGTTTAAATTTGACTTTGTTATGGAATATCTTGTTTTCTATTATTGTCATTGAAATTAATAGTGGGTATAGTAATCTTGGCTGGCAATTCCTATCTCTTAGAGACTGCAAGACATCAAAACATGTCCTTGTGGCTTTTAGAGTATCATTGACAAATTAGGGGAACTCTAATAGTCTGCCTTTATGTAATACTTGGGTAATTACTTTGTAGCCTTTAATATTATCTCTTTGCTCTGTATGTTTAGTGTTTTGATTATTATTTTTTCTGATCTTATGTATTTGGTTTTTAAAGCCTCTTGTACCTTTATAGGGTTGCCCTTCTTTAGGCAAGGACATTTTTCTTCTATGAGACTCAAAGAGGAAGATGGACTGCCAGCATGACAAATTAGCACTGTTTATCTCCTGTCTTATAAGGTTCCTTTGGTTGAGTCAAGACAGAAGGGAGGAGAAGAACAGCAAACAGCTAAGTGTACAAAAATGAGAATCTGAGAACAGGTATACTATGAATCATTTTCTCACCGGAATACTATTCTTTACTCCATGATACAAAATGCCTACACTGGTAAGGAGACACGGGAAGCTCTTTCAAAGATAGTGTCCTGGGGACCTCTGGATCAGGAAATCCAGCATGACTTTCAGCAAGGCTTCTCTAGTCATTTCACTCAGACATTGTAAACTCCCATATTACTGATGTATTCCTGTCTATCGGATGCCTTTAATGGGGGCTTTTTATTAGCAACCTTTATAAGGAGATGCGCTGTTCTACCCCCAACTGTACATGAGGAACTCCAGCTGGCTGCCTCAACTATGCTTTCCTAGTCACTTCTGAAAGATGTTGTAAGTTCCACATATGAAGATATTTTGGGCCTACCTGCTGTCTGCTAATTGTTCTTAACTTTCTTCTGGTGAAGATTTACCAAGCTTTGCAATTTACAGTAGTATCATCATAGGAAACTGCTTAGAAAAGAACTGGTTTCTCCCTCTATCCCTCTCTGTTTACTTGGGAATGAGTGTTTCTCACTGAGCTTGCAGCTCACCCATTGTCTAGCTAGACTTGCTAGTGAGGTCCTGGGATCTTCTCTCTGTGTCTGCTAGTGCTGGGATAATAGGCAACTCTAATATCTACCTTATTATGTAGACTCTGGGGTTCCAATCTCAGGTCCTCTGATAGTAAATATGCAGTTAACCCATTCGGTCGTCTCCCATCCAATTTTTTTCTTCCTGAAGTTAATTTTCTCTAATGTTTTCCCACAGTAGCAGAAAAGAAAAGAAAGAACATTGATGGACATAATCATTTTTAATTCTAGCTGTTCTGCTCTAATGCTCCTTTTGAATCTGGTTAGGAACCTCATAGCACAGACCAAGTCTGAGGACATGCAACCATATCATAAGTAAGCAGAAATATTGATATCCTAGTATTTACTAAACAAAGTTACTTAGGTAATGGAAATAAAGATATGTAGTCATTTTGACATGTACTCATTTTTGACATGGAACAAAAATATTATCAGAATCTACTTAAGATATCCATAGGCATTCTACAATAGTGCAATGTATATATTTTGTCTTTAATTTTTTGAGCTTGCATTTATCATTATGTTGCCTTTCAGTTTTCATTCAAATGTATGTTGCTTCAAATAGAAAGCATATCACCTTGTTTTGATGATCCTGTAAAACAAAGAGAGTGGATAACAATAATGCAGATTATTAAATCAGGCATGGCACAGCATCAAAATTACAGTACTTAGTCAAAATTCATGTCACTTATTTTATTGTAAGTTCTCTGTTAAACTTCAAGTGTCATTCTGCATATGACTTGATGGAAGACCATAATAATTCCTCACTGATGAAACGATGGAGATAATATATCAGATCCAATGGGATCTCCAATAGATAAGCAAGCCTGGGCACATAGGCTTTATTGTTATGAGAAGAGTGAAAAAGGTAAAGATAAAAACCGAATGATATCTTAGCCAAAGAACACAGGGAGGGCATAGTCATAACCAGGCAATGCTCTTGTTTCATGGGTTGCAGTCTCAGAAGACAAGGTCATCAGGAGTCACAGACAGTTTCAGAAAACTATTGGCAGCTTGCACTAGCATGGGGATGGTGGAGTCTGTGAAGAAGGAAAACAAGAATCAGAACTGTACTATATGGGAAGAAAGGGTTTTTTTTTCATGAGCCTTCTGTAGGGGAAGCTGTAGCCACGCCTACTTAGGGGCTGGCTGCAGGTGTGCCTACACTTCTCCATTATTCTTTTTGTCCCATTCAGTCCTGATTTAGATTCCTGCTGTACCCTAGCTTTTCCCCTTTCCTTGTTCTGTCTCCTTCAGTCTTTTCTGTCCACAGGAACAAAGCAATAAGGATACAATAAACATCCATGAATACAGACTACATGTCTAGGGTTAGTCTTACTCAGCTAAGCATCCATATCTATGTTCCTTCCCTCTGATCAGCTTGTCCCAACCACCAACTGCATATTTCATCCTAATCCTAAAGATGAAGGATTAGCTGAGAAGACAGATAATGCTCTAAGATACCATGGTAGGGGCAACTATGGGGACTTTCTAGTACTCACCCTCTGGTACACTTACAGGCATAGATCTGAAACACACCTGAAAAGTAGAGAGAGATGGAGGCTGTGCTCCTACCTGCATGGTCATGGAGCCAGGCCACTGCCTTCCTTTCCAGAAGTTCCCATTCACACTTCAAGTCTTTGCCATTGGCATGCAGCCAGAGCAGAGCCAGCACTGTTGCCCAGGCTGAGGGATCCTGATCCTGCAAAACAGACAGAAACTTCTGTGATGCTCCAAGCAGGGCAGGAATTCACTCAAGAGGAAGCATAGAGGTTTCCTAACTCCTTCCTTGTCATTCCCTTAATCTGTTGCTAAATGGAATTCTCTGGCACATCCTTACCATACTGACTGCCAGAGCCTCAAGGCTTAGAATAGGACTTATGTTGTAAATCCAGTGTAAACAGCATCATATTTTGCAAGACAATTCAAACACCTAGTACATGAATTATTAGGCTGTACAAGGAGACAGAATTTTATATTTGAATTCTTTTAAGGTATTGTGTGCATTAATTTTTCTTTCTATCCTCTTGTGCCAAAAAACAACCCCCCACAAAACACAAAACTAAACAGCATAACAACAAATTGTCATAACAAAGAATTAAAAGCACATTTCAAAACACAAATGCAAGTAATACAAAAGGTAAAAGATATTTCTAAATTAGTTCTTTAGTAATGATGGATGCTGGCATATAGGCCCAATATTAGATACCACTCATATTTCTGTGAGGGCTGCTTAAGTCAAGGTAGTAAGAATCCAGAAGCATGTTGCTCAGGACAGGATGCAAAGCCCATTCATATTTTGTAAATTGTAGCTCTTGAGTGGCCTCAGCTTACAATAGATGATTTATAAAAACCCATGAATGAAGCCTTTTCTAAGGTATTTTGGTTCAGATCTTTTGCTTCATATTGCTTGTGGTCATGTGACACCTCTTCTTTCACCTTGCAACTGTTTTCATGTGAGTTTGCATGCCTACTTCTCATACAGCCAAGGATTAAGAAATAACAGCAATTCTTCACTTTTATTTGTGTCATCTAGGTCCTGTCAATGCTGTTATTTTTCATGAAAACTTAAAAATCATGATCAGACATTTCAGGGTACCTTGATTCTCTTATGTATCACTTTTTCTTTTTGTTTTATCATCTACCACTTGAAACACTTTAATCTGTATCTTCATTAATATAAATAAGTAAACACTCAGAGCTTAGTGGCTTCAAATTTATGTTAGCATTTTGATATCAATTTCCTATCCAGTATATATTATTTATATATAAGTAATCTATATCGAGTTGGAATAACTATCATTTTAAAATTTCAAATTGAAATCCAGATATCAATATGTGATGTTTATTCAAATTCACTGTACTTATTTACTAGATTCAGTTCATGACCTGTTATATTATAGAGTTGTCTTCTGCTAGTGGACAATGTCTCTAGCTAGTAACAAATAATACTTTTAAAAATGTTAAAGAAATTATCATTTTGTCAAGCAGCCAATGTGAAACCATTTTGATGAAATATTTCCATAGTTTCACCCAAAATATTTAATCAGTGTGTATTTTACAGTATAGATAACTCTGTTGATTTAAAAGTTCCATGTCATTTTCATTCATCACATATCATAGGCTTAAAAGCCAGGCATGACTAGAAGATATAGTACAAGTAGTATAACTATAGAATATGTGAAGTATATTTATTCGAATCTTACATTTTAATAACTCAGAACTGTATTTACTCTTCATGATTTGGCATATGTTTTATTGAAGAGATTTTTTTCCAAATATTATTAGAATATCCAGAATATAAACTTTGAATTCTTGATAAGGTTTATTCCTTATTTAGCATATTTGAGAACATTAAAAATTATACTGTGGCTGTTATTGGAGTCTCTGCAGACAGGGCATGCTACCATTGGATCTAGGTCTGCACTGGCTAATGCAGACAATTCCTGTTCTTAATGTTTGATTTCTTCATCTATATATAACTACATAAATAGAACCTGCCTTAATTGACTGAATTGAGGAAAAGTGAGTATGTTAATACTAAGTGCTTTAAAAATTATCTTGTACAGTATGAAGATAAAATATTTGTTTTTACAAATATACTGAAGGGAATATGATTAACAATGAAGAACATTTATTTTCCCACTGATGCCCTTCTGTCTTACCATGCCTTACGGCAGCTAAGCTACTAATTCCTTGTTCCTTAGGTCAGGCATAAGTTGAAATAAATCCATCCCCTATATATTATACATTAAATTCACCTTTGCATTATCTATATTCTTATTTCTCACCTTGGTCCTGGTTTATTTCAATTGTAATTATGTTCCTAAGATGATGAGGGACACTCTGTTTCCTTTGTTACACTTTGCATCTCACCTTGGCAGGATTTGCCTCCTTCATGTCTTCCAAACTAGTGCCCAGAATCTTAGTCAGTTCCTCATCCAGCTCCCAGGAGCCATTTGCCTTTTGGAGGGAAATCAGGTGCAGAATGGCATTTTCTCCAAAAACTTTGTGAAAAATGAAAGATATGACAGAGGAAATTATGGATCACAGCCTAAGAGAGGCAGTCTCCTGAAATAGGAGGCTGTTGTGAGGGTTCTGCAGGATGTCCACTGACTATTTCTAATCTGTGATGGATGAGCAGTTGCTCTGGGCTCTGAACCCTTAGTCTGCTGGGGTCAAACCCTGATGACAGGTGGACTGTGTAGACAGAGATTGCCAAGGGGACTCAAAGAATTAGAGGCTACTCAGTTGCAGTAGGTTAGAAGGTATCAAAGGCTGTTTGTAGATTAGTGAAGCTAGATTCATTCTGGCAAATACACAGCAATATCAAATCTCTCCTCCATCCTGCTGCCTCAAGTAAGTCACTCCATAGGTAGAGAAATGTCTAAGATGAAGAGCTCGGAAGGTTAGTTTATGGCTACCAAAAGTCAGAGACATAATCTGAGGTCCAACTCACCTTTGTGGTCATTTTGCAACTTGGGTTTTTTGGTGGGAGATTCTGAGTCATTCATCTTGCTTTCAGATTCTTCATCTTCCATACTATCCAACGATACATAGGCTTTACCACATACATAAGCTGTGATGAACAAACATTACTGAGAAAACTTGTCCCAAAAAGAAACTCCCTTATTCCATAGAGTATGTGTTCATAGACCTCTAGGGATGCCTACCATACATATCATGACCTTCTGACAAAGTATCTTCAGATAGTGAACATTTTCCCCTTCTTCTTTTATATAATGGCCTGTAACCTGAAAAACAAAAATGCACATTGGATACTGCAACATCCTCTTTGTTTCATACCAATCAAAGTTTTTAAAATGAGGATTAGAGGAGAACAAGATAAGAGATACTATAATAGATGGAGCCATTGTAGGTTTAAAGAGAAATTAGGAACTAGGGAAATGTCCAGATATCTACAAGGATGACATCAACTAACAATCTAAGCAACAGAGGAGAGGCTACCTTTAAATCTTTCGCCTGATAATGAGATTCATGACTAACTTGTAGGCCATCTTAGAGTCTTCATCAAGCAGCTGATGGACATAGAAGCAGACACCCACAGCTAAATGCTGAACTGAACTGGAATCCAGGTGCAGAGAAGAAGAAACGATGAGCAAAATTGTCAAGATCAGGCTGGTGAAACCCACAGAAACAGCTGACCTGAACAAGGGGGAGTTCTTGGTCCCCAGACTGATAGCTGGGAAACAAGCATGTGCCTGATCCAGAACCATGAATATGAGCATCAGGGAGGAGACCATGGAAATCTCTGAGGCCTCTGGTAGTAGATCAGTAAACACTAACATAAGAATGGACTTTGGGAGCCCATTCCACAAAGATGGATACTCCCTGAGCTTAGACACATGTGGGAGTACCTAGGCCCTATCCCAAAGGATATGACAGACTCTGAGGACCCCTATGGAAGGCCTCACCCTCCCCAGGGAGCTAAAGTATGGAACTAGGTAGGATGTTAGTTGGGGGGGAGAGTAAGGAGAGAAAATGAGGTGGAGGGAACTGGGATTGACATGTGAAACAATCTTGATTCTAATTTAAATAAAAAATGGATAAAAAAACTGAGGCTTAAGGACATCAAGTAGACCATCCATAGTAGCCTCACTCACTAATCACAATGTGTTATTCACAATTGTGGCCTCCTCCAATACAGACATTCACCATCTGAACCCTCTTTCTACTTACCATTGAATCATCTGGAACCCCTGACATTAGCTGAGAAAACACAGCTGCAGATCAGCTGCAGTACAGAAGATTCTTCCAGATACACCTTAATGTAAAAAGATCTTTTTCTGTCTCACAACTTTGTCTTATCTTTGTTCTTTTCAAAAGAAGCTCAATGCACCCTAAGCATCCAAGTTCAGAGGGTTAGGTTGGCAATTGTCTAAGCCCAAGGATATTACCTTCTCTATCACCAGGGTTATCTTCCATATGTCTTCCCTACTATCAACCAACAACTACTTAAGTCACCTCATATCAGTACCCTATGTACCAAAATGCCATACCACAGGGACAAAGTGTACTCCAAGCTCTTCCACACACAATTGGAGAATTTTCACTATCCGTTTAAGTTGAGCAAGCAACATCTTAATGCAAAGATCTTGCCTTCCTGGGATCCAGTAACTATGTCTCTAACACACCTCACCTGTACCCTCAAGACATTGGTATGTTGTCTGATGAAACAAACATCAGAGTTGTTTATCAGAAATGTTGCAATGTTATTTTTAAAATAAAACATCCGTATTTTTAGTGTTTTATCTTAGGTTTTTTTGTTTTAAAACTGGTCATTGATATGAACTGTACTTTCTAATTCCCCGGATATTCAATTTTTTTCAAATATATTGCATTGCTTCATTCTTTATTTTTCAATCAACCTAAACATCAATTAGGACAAATACATCCCTTATCAATATCTTCAATCATATCCATAATTTCTAACCATCAGAACTATTTAAAAACCCTACATTAGAAATCAATTCAGCACTCTACCTATGCCACTATTAAGTTTAAGTTGATGACACATGCTATAAATTATACAGAAAATCCAGGCTTCTAATTAGTGCTTATGCTAACTGAAAAAAGGCACCAAATACAAGTAGGCCTTCTGCCACTCCACAAAAATGATGCTCATTTCTGTTTGTTTTGTTTGTTTATTTTGTTTTTAATTTACTAATAACCCTTTGTAGCTCTTTCAGATCTCCATCTCTTTCTTAAATCCACTCTTCCACCACTAATATTATCAGATGCAATCAGTCATCTGCAATCCATGTACCCATTGACTAAATATCAAGAACAAAAATTAGATTTAAAGTAAATGATTTCATTATTCAATGTTCATAGATGCTTCTGCATTGTAATGTGTCCTGATGTCCTTCTGTACCTCTACAATAAATCTCTTTCACAGTTGGACCTACTTCTCTGGAAAATTTAAAGGAAGCCATAAATACTATTTGTGGAAGGATGGAGAAAACATGGAAAATTTAAGAAATGTAATTAAAATTAAATTCATGAGATTTGGGAAATTATCATTGTTTATATTATGCACTTCAATAGCTAATAATCATTATAAGAAAGTTTACATTATAATAAAACTTACCAGAGCGATATTTACGTAAGGTAGGCGAATATGAAAAAGTCATTGGCCTTGGAATCACTCTGGGAGCCAAAGGCCCCTGTACGGGCTGGTTGAGCTCCTTGTTTACAGCAATGAAAGCTGTGAAGGAGCTGAGGACTCCAGACTGAATGCTGATGTTCAACACATCCTCCTTTTCTCCATCTGATGTCTCATGGGAGCCCAAGTCCTTCATTTGAATCAAGGACTTTGCAGCCAACCGATGAATGGTGAAGCTGAAAGAAGACACTGCACAAAATTAAGGAAAAGTAACTGCAAACCAAGTATCAAAGAATCCTAAAAACTAGCGACTGCAACTGAAAAGGCATGCAGACACAAAGGATTCAGATGAATGAATCAGAAAACGAAGAGTTTAGATGAAACCGCAGAAGTCAGTGAAAGGAATGGTTAAAACATCAAGAATGGGAGAGAAAGGGAATTGTCTTGGTTTGAATAGGCATGGCCTTCACAGACTCAGGTGTTTCAATGCTTATCCAATAGGGAGTGGTGCTGTTAGGAGGTGTGGCCTTATTCTTATAGGTATTTTGGAGGAAGTGTGCCACTGTGGAGGTCGGCTTGGAGGTCTCAGATGCTCAGACCACAGAAATAGCTTATGCATCATCTTGATTCAGTGTGGTGTTCTTTCTCTGTTGTCTTCAGATCAAGATACAGAACTCACAATTCCTTCTCCAACAACATGCCTCATTGCCACTATGCTTCCTGCCATGACAATCATGGTCTAAACAACTTTACTGTATGCCAGACTCAATTAAATGTTTTCCTTTATAAGACTTGCTCTGGTCAATGTGTCACTTAACAACAGACACCCTTAGCAAGTCAGTAAGTGAAAGGAGAAGACAAGATATAAGAGAGGTGGGCAAGAGCAGGATGGAGAAGCAAAGGTGAGTTCTTACCTGGCATTTGTCTTGGGTTGTAGGGAAAATGTCACCCTGTTTTCAAGATTCTTGCCTTTGAGGGTATACTTGAAGCACACTTTTCCTGAGCTCTCCACTTGCTGCAAATAAGACAAGAGCAGGAGTGTCAAAAGAGACTCACAACAAGGTAAATGGTGAGAACTAGAGAAGCTTCTCAGCTCAGTGAATTATCACAGTAAGACTCAGGTAGCATGGCATGAAGGAGAGGATAGGACACTGGCTTCCTAGCAAGTAATATATCTTGCTGAATCCCAAGGAAACAGCACTGTTATTAAACTATTGATACAGTGTCTCACTGAGTAAAAGAATAAAAATTAATAGATACTTACAGGCATAGTCCCAGTGAGTTGGGCATAGATGATTAATCTCTGACCCCTAAAGATGACAGTCTGCTCTGGAGAAAGCATGCTAGCTGACAGCCCAGGAGGCAATTCCCAGCTCACAGAAATGTCTTCCACTGAACAGTTTAGAGCAAACTTCAGAGACCCAAGAGCCTGTTGGAAAAGAGAAGAGCCAGTCATATGTACTCACCAATGCTAAGAGAAAAATGCTATTCTTTCTCTCATTATATGTGTGTAAAGTTCCACTTGAGATTTGTGAAAGTGTAGGTGTGTGAGAGAAATTATTTAACAAGTAGACTTCTGCAAAAGTGAGTTTAAAAAAGGGGATAGGAACAACTTGGAGGAGAAAATTAGACATATGATCAAAGATTTCTTGAATTTTCATATACTAATGAAGGAATGTGAACTTAGCATAAAATTGAGTCTATAACACACACACACACACACACACACACACACACACACACACACACACACACACTTGTTTATATTTTCTTTTGTGTGTTTTGCATGGAGAATGTATTTCTACTGAATTACTAAGAGTACAGACTATAAGCTCAGACAGAGCAACTAAAATTTTTAACTTCTTTCCCTCTGGTCTTCAAAACAAAAGTCCCACCCTCTTTATCTTCTCTTTGGATTCCCAACTAATGTAGTCAGATGCCAGACATTAAACTTGGTTCAATTTTTTACTATGGTATGATATAGACTCACAAAGTGTATGGCCTGAGACTCATGAAAGTGTCTCCTTTGCAGCAGGATTCCTGTTGTGCCTCATAGTCACTCTGGACTTGCAACTCTGGTCCCTTAGCCAGTTCTCACCTTGGTCTGCATCCTGCCCTTGCCTGTGATAAACTCTGCAGTGCCCCCGGATACCCGGGCAATGCCTTTGATTAAACTGGTGGAGGCTCCTTCTCCAATACCAAATGAGAAACATCTGCAACAGTGAAATGATGAATGTTAAAATGGGCTCTCCATAGCACAATTATCACTTCATATAGGATGCTAAAAAACTCAGGAGGAGATAAGGCTGTAACTTCAAAGTCAGTGTAAAGCTAATATTTTTTCAGAAATCAGGCTTTATTTCTATGAGTTTTCAGAAATGCTTAAGTAAGTCACACAATTTAATGTCACAAGTCTTTTACAGAGAAAGGCTCAGTTTCATGTTGTTAATGAAGATCAAGGGCTCAGAGAATTTACACAATATGTTCTATTTTTTCCATAAATTTCCTCCAAAAATATCTAATACTAAATTAAATATATGAAGATATAAATATTCTTCAAAATTTAAATAATTGAGTAAATGCACGGACACTTTGGCTGATGCATTCAGTATCTGTGGACTTTTCATTAATGTGAGTAGGCAGCCACAAATCCTGTGATATGTGACCCTAGAATTAGGGTAATCAGCATGTAAGCATTAGGATCAAAGTTTAGATTGTAGTTTTTGTCCCTCTAGGGAAGAAGAGGTGGGGGAGGAGAACAGGAGGACTGAGACAGGGGAGGTATAGAAGAGGGCAAGAAAACAGATGCCTTGATAGAGGGAGACAATACAGGTATGGAGAGAGGTCTGGCACAGGGAAAATGTTAGGATATCCACAGGGATGACCCCAACTATAAATACAGGCAGTGATAGAAAGGATGTCATTGATGTCTTTCCCCTAGAATGAGACTGATGCCTAACTTTGTTACCATTCCTAGAGATTTCATCCAGTAGCTGTTTGAAGCAGAAATAGGCACCCACAGCTAAGCACTGAGCCATACTCCTGGAATCCAGTTATGGAGAGGGAGGAGGGATGAGCAAAGGAGCCAAGATGGGGCTGGAGAAACTCGAACAAACAGTGAACCTGACCTATTGAGAGCATGGAGACCCTAGTCATAAACCTGGGGAAACAGCATTGTACCAAACCAAGCCCTCTGAATATGGGTGC